>NW_004797823.1:278280-289977 GCF_000002075.1 Aplysia californica
AACCAGCAGTAATCCAAAAGAAAATAGAATACACAGGTTTTTTCTATGCTATTTGAGCATTCTCTTAACACCGAAAACACAACAAAACCAAAGAAAATCTGGCGGTCCCACAGATTTCAGTTTAAGCGGACTCCACTGCACTTCCTTTCTCCAATGCCCCTTACCTGCATCACACCTTCTGCCGAGTCAAATCCAACCAACAGGTTGATAACATCAAAGCCATAGTTCCCTTGGCTCTTTCGAAATATGCCTCGGACAAGAGCACACAGGGTCTGGATAAATGTTTTAACAGCTTGAGCATTTAATTTATAAGTCACAGAGGTGTTAGTCAGAGGGGGAAAAAATGCAGTAATAATGGAACAGAATAAAGAAATGAGAAATACTAAAAAGGATAGACAAGAAAAGATTTAATTCAGAGACTGTTAAGTTACTATACAAAATGTACAAAGCATATAAGGGAAAAGAATAGGATTCAAACAAAATAGGATATTGCCTACTAGTTCGAATGAAAAAGAGAACAAAAACCTTTTAAGCAACAACCAAATCTGGACATATATTTTTTCAACAAATATATATTTAAGAAGAAACAAATAATCAAACAATAAACAAAAGTGTGTTCTTGGTCACTTTAATCAATATTCAAAGATACATATCACAAGCCACCAATCAATTGCACGCTGACATAATTTTATCCCAGAGAAAAAGGAAGCATGCCATAATGGCTCAAGCCTAATGACTTCATTTTTCTCAGGGTAGACGCTTTGTCTTAACTTTTTTAACAGGTCTGTTTTTAGCTGTTCTTAGTTTTAGTAGAGGTTTTACGGCGCTCGCAACTGCATAAGGTCATATGAGCGCCAAGGGGTGAATGTCAACAGTCCTTACAGGGAATCAGACTTACTCTGCTCACCCCTCTAGCTTCAACAGTACAAAGTCTGCTTCGACTATCAAGGCACACCGGAAATAGTGGGTCACAAGAGTGTGACAAACATACAAAAGAAGTAGAGGAAAAAAGATTAGGAAAGAAAAAGCAGCAGTTCCCTGTTGTAGATCAGGCAGTTACGAGTGTGACATTGATGAATCAGCCCATTTGCAATTCTACAGTGCATGAACAAGAAATGTCCCCCTTTGGGAATGGCTTAACAACACTTCAGTTAGAGGCACCGCCCCGGGGGTTTTTAGCTGTTCACGTACATCTCAAAAGCCATTTTTAGAAACTGAAGAAACGAAAGACACAACAATTTACAGGGTGTTTTTGTTTCTAATAAAACAGGCTTTCCTGGTGTTGAACCTTGGGACTGATATCATAGACATATCTTAATACTTACAAGCAATGCATTCACTTTCCGAATGTTGTTGTCTCCCTTCAGAGTCTCACAGGCTTGAAAAAAGAGCAGGTTGAAGTTGTCCTGTGAGAATAAAAACAAACAACAAAAAAAACATGATAATTAAAGTCACAGCAGAAACTGTGTCAATTACACTATCCTTTCCAAAGGTCGAGCTGCCAACTTTTAATAATTACTAAAAGACAGACTAACCTCATTGCAGGTCAAGACCATTGCATTGGCCAAGTAACCCAATTCCTAACCCTTCACACACAAAAGTAATAACAGTAGAAAACGGCTCTAGCGGGACTTTTGTTTCCAGAAGAAAAACTCCCACTGTAGGTGAGTTCCCGCAATAGGAATGCAAAGGGGAAATTACTGAAAAATTTCTTTAAATCCACATGATTGCCTCCCTTCCACATCAACATAATTTGCGCTTTAGATTAGTCTTCCTTTTCTTGTCAATTTAGTTTATTATCTCAGCCTTTAACTCGAGTGAGAAGCATTTCCTTTTGTCTTTGTTGGAAGCCATCTTTCCCTCCGTCTTGTTGCTTGTGCTGTGTATCGTACCGGTAGGCCTACTGTAGAACTTCTGAAGAGGATGCGTGCGTATGCCTGAGCATCAATGATCGCAGTTCAATGAATCACATACTACACGCTCTCCTCTTCTTTTACTTTTTGGCCTAGCCAAAGCCTAGGGCTATGGCCTAAACGCTCTCATACTAAGTGTGTAAGCTACAGAACATCATTTTTGGAGTGGCTCACGTAATGCGTCTCTCTGCACCATCCTGCTGTGCCCCTGTCCCACCTCACTCATCACTGGACCGGCCAATCACAACGCTGCACCGATGACTGTCTGCTTAGAGCCCGCCTACGGCCCCCTTCCCCCCAGCTAGAGCTCACTCGATCTCTCCCGCTGTATCTGAGTTCGGGCCTTTCCTTGCACCGCTAAACCAGAGCACAGGTAATTGAGTTTGTTTGTTTTAATTTAGTTTGTTTTAGTAGAGATTTTACGGCGCTCGCCATAAAAAAGAAGAAGGGGAGATAAGGACGATAAATGTTTGATAGGAAAGAAGAAGCAGATAGGAAATGCGAAAAGAGTCTGTTCATGGTCTAAGGTGAGAAAAGACAATGATGATGAATCTCTAACACTTACTGTACTTGACTTACAATGTTAAATGGAAAAAAATTGGGTGCAAACATATATCGCTGGATTAAACTCCTTTTTACAACTTAAGTCATTTGAGGAAGCACTCCACCAATTCGTCTCAGCCTCTTGAGAGATGAAAAGTATGAATACATCACGTCTCTCAAAGAACTATACTGTTTTGAAGGGGGGTGGGGGGGGGGGGGGGTGGGGAATTAAATTTTGATCATACCTTTTGAGAGAATTAAAAAAGCGACCATAATCACACTTGACAATATAAACTTTAAAAAGTACATACTTTCAAGTCCAACAAACCATCTCCATTGAGTTTATCAATCTCGCTTTCAATGAACTGTGTGTTGACCTGTCAAAATAACAAAGACATGAAAACTTTTGTTATCAGGAAGAAACTCTCAGAAACGAACCATATCAAAGTAATACAAATTAAAGTATTTTTCTTAATACCCAAAGTCATATATACACATAATTTTGATTGTAATCTACTAGAGAAAAAGGGGACAAAAAATTGATAAATATTTAAACAAAATACCAATTATTGAAACTTTTTGACACATAAATTTATATCATAATTGAGTAACTTACCCGCAGGAGGAAAAGTTCATCCCAGAAGTTTGGATTTGATACTGAAGGATCTTCCCCCTAAGCAGAGGGAATACAAAAAAAAAGGAGGACAATATTTATGAACCAAATAAGCAAGCTATCGTCTTCCTTGGAAGCAGTGACTAAATCATCTAGTCAACATCAGTCTCCCCACTTTGTAAAAACAATCACATCCACTGTCTGAAACAACCTAGTTCATTTACCATACAGAGTGTCTCAAAAGTTGTCACACTGCATTGTTGTATTTGTTTATAAAAAAACATCGGGCTGCACAGTTCTCAAAACAATCGGAGTTGTGAACATTTCAAGCTTGACAACCTAAAGCCATTCCTCACCAAAATACCATTCCTATAGCCTTCCGAACACTGAAAGAAGGGCAAACTATGATGGATCATACTTGATGTGCCCATTAATTCCATTTCATTTATATCACACATACACAATATATATTTAAGTTTATATAGAACATTAAATAATGAACACTTCTTAAATAGGAACTTTTCATAAAAGTTCTTGTCATCAAATAAAATTCACCAGCAAAAATGGCCAAAGTATTCATGGAAAAAGGTTCGGTTTATCTTCAAGTTCAAGTGTGGACTTCTCAAAAGCTGGGTTTCTCATGAGCTTATTTCATGCATCGTCTAAGAATTTCTTCTCATATGACATGAAATATATCATAACAAAATTGAAAATATTGTCACGTACATGAAAAAAAGCCTCATAGATCTGTACAATTTTCTCCTTAAGAACCATTTTCTGGTTGCTGCTTTTCCTTAACAAGATGGAGTGAGTTTTCTCCTTGTTGGCAGGACTCTCTTGGCTCATAATGAAAAGTGATGAACCTGCAATGGGATGGAAATAATTAAGGATTGAGAACAAAAATAAGTCAGGACTTAATCTAAGATGCATGCATCACAAACAGCCATTTCTCCCATTGTTTTTCAAGAGAGTCTGTCACTTGAAACCCAAAGTAGCAAAAGGCAAATAAGTTAACAGAAATTTTAAGGAGGACAATAACAAGAATTTGAAAGATCATGGTAATGATAACAATCTTTTTTTTAAATTTTTAGACTATTATAACTGCTTAACCCTCATCCTGCGGGGGCCGGGTTTATGTCGCCCGAAAAGCCTATTTTGGCACCTCGCCTGCGTTCTGGCCCCGTGTCAGTCTGGCCCCTGGCTCAGAGCACGCGCGTCGAGCATCATCTCCCGTTCAATTCGGGTCCCGTGTCGGATCCCCATTCACGCAGGTCAAGTGTGTGTGTGTCAGTCTGCTTGAGTTTGTAGCGATTGTGGCCTTCTTCTAGAACCACCTGCGTTGGTTCGTAATTGAGGCATACGTCTCATTCACAACACGCCAAGTCTATAGCTCTAGATGTTCGTCCAATGAAATTATAGAAGAAATTGACCCACTTAGACATGAGGAGCTCGAAAGGAATAGTCAGGAAACAAGACTTCCATTTTTCTATACAAAATCTTTCAAAAGAGCTTGATTTTGTATGATGAAATGATACTACCAGATAAAAAATTAGCTTGTTTCATAGTTTTGAATACCATCGCGCAGGTACAAAGAACAATTTCAGCGCAAAACATCCAGAAATTGACCTAAATATATATACCCTTTGGAACCTCAGGTCATTCATAACAACAAGAGTGTCTAGAAAGGTATTCGAATGGGCGTAACTACTCATAATGTCATATCAGCTTGTGAGAGGGGGTTCTTCATGTGTTTGTAACACTTTAAAGCTATAAAAGATAAGAGCGTTATTTTCATCATCGATTAAGGGGAGGAGCGACCCTTGATTTTGCAGATTTTGGGTCAGGCTATGCACATTTTATGTTGGCTGATTTTTTAAGATCAACCAGTTTTTTGTCTAAAAATTGCATGGATGCAATAAAGAAAGACTTTATTCTCCAGGTAATTTGCCTTTAAAAACATGAGTATGGATTCATTTAGTGAATTTTCACAATTATTGTCGGTTTTCGCAAAATGTAATTTCTGTGCATTTTTTTCCCTACTCCTTCTTTAGTTTTCATCCTTTTGACATGAAACTTTCAGGAAACATAGTTGGCAAGGCTGCCATCAATGTAACAGAGAAATACTTGCGAAAAAAAAAAAATTTTCATTGGCAAGTGATTACGAAACCAAAATTTAGAAAAAGTTTTTTAATACTTTTGAAAAATTCTCTTTTTTTAATTTTTAGTACCTATTGAAAAAAAAACTTGCTGTTACTCTGATAGGGTCTGGTTCAGGTATACTCTCTCCAAATTTGGTCAAATTTGGTCAAATTTGGTCTGTAAATAAGAAAGCCTTAGGGATTTGAAATTCATTGTTTATTTTCAAGATGGCGCCGTTTCCATAGCAACCGCTGAAACTATGGCAAAATAAAATTGCGTTTCAAGAGATTTTACTATGCCTAACTTATATATGTACTTAGATTTGATCTTAAGCTACAAACATATCCTCAAGGGTAGCTCCTCCCGTTAACACACTCCCACGGTATTCATGGCGAAAACACACGTTTCCCGGCACATGCGCTGTACACCAACAGTACACACTGAGTGACCCCGGCGGCCTGCCCGGAACATCCGACGTAATCGGTTGCTGATAAGATTCGCATCTCAGCACAGACGCAGGACAAGAATCATAGTACAGTGTATGCACACCAAGCAATCCCCATGATCTCCTTCATTTAAAAAATATTGATGTTTATTGCAAGAGATAGATTCTATGGGTAGCCTATTTTTATCATCAAAAGCAAAACAAATGTCATGTACATGCCTTTAGATGATACCCACAAAAGCCTGACTCCACCGTTTTATGCAACACATATATTCAGTAATGTAGTGTAGCAGAGCTGGGCTAACAAATTATAAATGCCGTGGGCTGAATTGTACTTTACGGACCACCAGTCTGGGCATGTGATTACTACGCACGCCTAGCCTAACTACGCACTCATAGTTCTCTACGTGCGGACTAAAGGTAGTTCTGCGGGCGACTTCGCGCACAGTGCAAGCCAGCGGCGAGGCAAGGTGAGCGAGAAGTGGTGGTTGAGGGTGGGTAGGGGATTTGACTTTGGTGGACCACCATGTATCATACCAACAGTGGGAGGTTCAGGGGGGCTTACCCTCCTGGAAACAATAATAAAGAAAACACACAAATGCAAAACAATAACATGAGCGGACAATCGTGTTTACATATCAATATATAACAGTGGGGGGGTTTCAGGGGGGCTAGCCCTGCTGGGAGCAATAATTTAAAAACACACGCATACATGTTATATAAACAATAACATGAGCGGACCATGGAGCTAAGTGGACAATCGGGGTAGATCTAATTAAAGTTGGAACAGACCGAGCCTAGCACTCGCCAAGTCGCGAGCAGGGCCGAGGGGGTTGCAATTATGCAAATGAGCTCTCGTGCGCATCTCTCACCCTCCATTGTACTTTGCCGGACCAGGAGTAGGCCTAGCCTAGCAGAGTCGCGAGCAAATTTATATATGATTAGATTGACCAATTAGCCTCAAGGTGTCAGGGTCGTGGGTCAAAGGGCACAGTGGCTGGTCGTGATGACTGAAAAACCCGGTAAGAGACGTCAGTTGGTTGTTGCCAGTAGAAGGATGAGGACGTAGAAAACTGAGTTAGGAGAGTAAGAGAGCTTGGAAAGGAAGAACAGCAGACCACTAGGCACCAGGGGCGCCATAGCGAAAGTAGTTCCAACCGGTGGTCCGGCAAAGTACAATCTTACCATGCTGTGTGCTATAGGACTAGGCTCAACATTATGACAGACTGCTGAAGGGCCAGGGAATACACTCTAGAGCGATTTACTGTTACTGAACAGAGTAAATTCTTTGCTTTCACTCATTCGAATGCATGCACTGTTTTGGGGAGTCAAATGGACCTATTTTTTGCTGCAGATCACATACATTAGATCTATAAAAACCTTAATAGACTATTTTAAAAAATGGCTATTGTAGTAGGCCTACAAGTACAAGCCATCGCGCCTGACTCGTCGCCTCAAAAATAAAAATGCATTTGTTTTCGGAAGTGGCTATCCTCACCCAGGGTGAGAATAAAAATATGATCGACCTCTCACCACGGGTGAGACCCTGCCAGTGTTGGCTATTCTCACCCGATGTGAAACAAGACCTGTTTTTCCAAATTTCGGAATATACTACTGTCTATCTGTGTGGATGATCAACCTGACAATTTCAAAGAAAAAATGACGTCATAGCACAAAAGTAAGCTAATTTTGGTCGTCTACAAAGATGGCTATTTCACTTTTCGAATCGAGCCGAACTACGGGGCTCGCCATTTTGTTTTGCCCGCATGTTTTCGCAAGATCTACTCCTCCCCTCTTTCTCTCTTTCTGAATACTGTCTATCGGTGTGGACGATCAAATTGACCAAAACAAAGTTTTAAAATGATGTTAAAACACAAAATTTAAGCAAATTAATTTGGTCCTCTACAAAGATGCTACGGCTATTTAACTTTTCGAATCGAGTCATTTTGTTTAGCCCGGAAGTTCTCACGCTACTCCTCTCTCTTTCTTTCTCTCTCTCCACTGCCCAGACAAAATTGCAATGCTTTTAGGCTTTAAACAGTTACAACACAAGAGCCCTGGAACGTTTGTTAATGGCAATAACAGGACACAATTCTGCACAGTGTGGAATTCTGTGGTTCAGGGTGAACACTACACAGGTAGGCCTAGGCTATAACGGTGAACGCACACCGGGTGAGAATAGCCAAAATGCTCGCCTGCGCTATTCTCACCTGGAGGTGGCCTTTGTAATTGTTTTCAGGCAACAAGTCGGGCGATCGACCCCACCCAACCCCCAAGCCAATGGCAATGGGCACTCAGTATATAGCCAATATAGGGCCTACACTTCACTTCTCTGTCTATACTCTTGACAAGAGACTCAAGAGAAGATGATCTCATCTCAAGAATAGAAGAAAGACATTTTATTTTTAATTTCTTTAAAAATCATTAATAATAAATCAAATCCTGATTTAAAAGACAAGACATTTAGATTCTAGAATCTAGATCTACATCTAGTTTAGAAGACCACCTTGCAAAATAATTAGATTACATCTATCGTGTAACAGTCAAACACTAGAGTCTACTAGATTCCAAAACAACAACAACAAACAAGCACACATGAGAACAGTCACACACCAACATGAAATAGTATAGCCAAATCCTATTTCCACATTTCTGTTCGGAGAAGCTGAGAAAACTAGAGACTCAGTATTTCGCCATTGATATCCAGTGTCCACTAAAACACTACCGCCGTGCACAAAAGAGTCACTCTGGAACTTCCGTCAATGAAACACTCGCACTAGAAAAATTTCGCCGATCAACCTCGTTCAATTAATTTGTTACATTTATTCACCAACGCTGTTTCAATGTTTTTGCAGTAACACACTACTGCTGATGATTTTGATTTGCAACAATGTGGGCGCTTTTTCGGTAGTTCCCACCTCGCAATTGTTATTCGCCGGTTTTGGCCTCAAGAGAGGGGGGTTCCAGGGGGGCTTGCCCCCCTGTCCTAACAAAAATGTGGTTGGGGGGGGGGGGGGGGAGGGTTTCAGCATGCCCCCCTGAATTTTACCATAATTTGATGTTTTGCACTTGTTAGGTTTTATATCTTAGCTCGCATCAAACGTATAGCCTAGATCTCGATGTAGGTCAGGCTCAAAATATAAGGGGGGTGGGAACTACCGAAAAAGCACCACAATCAGTCTTCTTGTCACTGGCATATTTGCTTTTATCAAAACTTTTATATTTTATTCCTCTGTCTCTTTTCCCTTCTTCCTCTTCCCCTTCTTCCCCTTCTTCCCCTCCCCCAATCCTACTCCCCTCACTCCCTCCTCCTCGCCTCCCCCTCCCCCTCCTCCTCCTTTTCCTCCTCCTCCTCCTCCTCCTCCTCCTCCTCCTCCTCCTCCTCCTCCTCCTCCTCCTCCTCCTTCTTCTTCTTCCAAGAACATGAGCTGAGGTAGAGAGTTAATAGAGAAGAAAAAGAATGAACCCAATACAACAGTCACACAGCGACCTAAAAAGTCAGACAGACAGGCAAACAGTAGACAGGTAGGAAGGCATAACAATAAAATAGAGGGGCGATCTGGAAAAAAAAGACCCAAAAACAGACAAACAAATGTCCTGCCACCGTCAATAGAAAAAGTTGTTATCTCAGCTCATCTCAAGTAGACGGGTCAGTCTGACAATTGAATCCGGACATGGGAATCTTCCAAAAGTAAGGTCACAAGAAGCGTTCAAGTAAGCCTGAAATAAGTAAATATTTGAACAGGAAGAAAATAGATAGAGACTGGGTGGTAAAAAGAAAGAGTGAGAGAGAGTGAATAAGAGTGGGATAGAGAGAGAATGAGAGAGGAGGAGCGAGAAGAAAAGAGAAAGAGAGGGAGAGGAGGAGGGGAGAGAGGCAGGAGGAGAGAGAGAGAGAGAGAGAGAGAGAGAGAGAGAGAGGGGGGGGGGGGGGAAGCGAGGAGATTCATTATGAATATAGTAGATTCTACAGTGTTTCAGGAGAGGTTTCCTCTTCAAACAAATCTTGGTCCAGATTGAGAAGCGGTTTAGAAAAAGACAAATAGGCCCTACATGTGACAGAATGAATCGGCGAAGAAAAACGGAAATGCTATTTTGAAGTTTGGAATTTGCTTTTAAGTTGTTCGTTGATTTACAATCTTCAAAAAATAGTTGGGGGCTCTCGTGGCCTAGAGGTGAAGGTGTTCGCCTCTCATTCAAAGGCCCCGGGTTCGAATCCGGGTAGCGACCGAAAAATTTTAGCCTCTAAAATTGCAGGCCTATCCTTTCACCCCCTTTCCTGCTCTCTAGCCATATTCTGTCGTCCACTTTCTGCCCCCACCCCCTCACCTCCTTTACCCCCTCCTCAGGGCTTCCGACTCTTTCTGCTGCCTTTCTACTTAACTGCTTCTCCTTGGCTCCTCCTTACTGCTTTCTTTCAGCCACACCCCTGATCTTCCGGTAGATCTACACCTAGCCTTCTCGGACAAGGGCGAAAAATCTCGGAGGGCCCGTGTGCAAGTTGCGCACGTTAAATATCCTTTGGTGGTCTAAAATTGAAAAGAGTGGGCTTCGGCCGCCACCAGGGCAAAATTCAAAATTTCCTACTAACTGAACTGAAAATATTTAATGTGTCCACGCGCCCATGTGACCTTATGCGGTTGTGAGCGCCGTAAAGCACTTACCAAAAAAAAGAAAGAAAACTAAACCTGTCTGCCTACATGGCACACAAACACAAAAATAAACACACAAAACATCACAGACGAACTTTGTCTTACTCTGTGTCTACACGACCACAAGAGTGATAGAATTTTAATGAGGGCTGGAGTTAAATAAAACTATCAATTTTAAATCGCTCGTGTACCGCTCATCACAGGTGGATCCCTTCAACGAAATCGTTGGATTAAGATCTAATATATTATATTATTAAAATATGTCAAATGAGAAGATTGTCGTTTTCAATGCGTTAAATTATTCATTCCCGTTGGCTTCAGGCAAAAACAAAAACTAGCATCATGCACACACACACAAAGCTATACAAAGACACCCTGAAAATATATCTGAAGGACTATAACACACATACTTCGACATGGGAGAGCCCAGGTCCTGACAGACCCAGCTGGAGAGGAGCTGCCACAGTGGACAACAAATCGTATCAGACTTAACAAACTATAGAAATTATGCTGAAACCAAGAGAAGAGTTCGGAAGATGTGTAGGGCCTACATCCACAAGAGGAAGTGGAGCTTTTATGTTAAAAAAGTGGCAAACTTTTCTCTGCCACAATTGCGTATTATCGCGGCCACAGTAGAAACCACTTAAAACTTTAATTCTTCTGATTCTTCTCTTTAATTTTAGCTGGAGAAGTATTCTCAGCTGCGAATGTATTGATCATCTCCTAACATTGACGGATGAGCTATTATCATTTTTATTAGTTTCAAAGCGACGTGTCATTTAGTCCAGCAGGGCATGGACATAGAAATGTCAACGTTCTTTCTCCGCTCAGTGTCTTATTTCCTATTAAGTATTTATTGTGAGTCTATCTGACGGTTTCCCTCTCAGAAAAAAAAAGAACAGAACTAAAGCATAGACAGACTGAAGAGTGGTTTTTATCTTGTTCAAGATCTCTCTGACCTAGAATTAACGATAAAGTGGGTCTAGACAAAGATGTCGCAGAGTTCAACAAAAACAAAAACAAAAACAAAAAACCCACCAAAAAAACAACAACAAGCAAAAAACCAGCAAACAAAACAAAACAAAACAAAAAACGTCTCAGTTGCAGAATCTACCTAGAGGTGACGGAAAAAGAATTTATTATTCAGCAAAACGTTATCACTGTGCATTGCAGTGTGTATTTCAAACTTATTTACACAGGTATACACACAAGCGTGCGCGTGCACTCACACAAACACGCAAAAACACACACACATACACACACACGCACACACAATGTATAATATACACACACATACACACACACATACACACACATACACACACACATACACACACACATACACACACACAATATGTATAATACACACACACACACACACACACACATACA
>NW_004797823.1:292175-294553 GCF_000002075.1 Aplysia californica
GTGTGTGTGTGTGTGTGTGAGAGAGAGAGAGAGAGAGAGTGTGTATGTGTGTGTGTGTGTATGAGCTGAATATGCTGTGTTAGATGTAACAGTAAACAGTTGTTTGTGTAAAATTCTTCAGCCCACAAATTGCTCATTGCCATGGGTTTTCAGGCAACATCCTTTTCTGGACAACTATATCATTGCTTGTTATCAGTCAACGATCGGACGGCATTTATTTCTATCTTCCTCAAGCGTGAGAATAATCGATGTGACAAAAAGGTGTCAAGGAAGGAAATTCGAGCTGCTAAGAAAACAAAAGCAATTGAAAAATAGGGTTTTTTGTGGTCTAGATGCACTGTGGTAAATACACACATGTGAATTATATGACGTAAGCCGCCTTGAGTAAACCGTCTTGCGTTTCTGTTCGTAACTTAGCAAGTTTGATCTGTTTTCTTCTTTTTCCAATATAATATAACTGCTCTGAGGTTCGTCTCACGCAATACTATGTAATAATATCATTATAGGCTGCTTTACTGCGCAAGACTCATGCACAACGCGTTCAGTGCCCTTTGCGCATCGAGGTGTGTGTATGTGTGTGGAAGGGGGTGGGGGAGGGCTCATGGTAGTACAGGTGCATGCTTGGACTGGCTTCATTGGGTTACATTTTCTGTTTCTTTTTTTTTCATGGTTCTAAGGCGTTCACACTTCAGTGGTCTCGGCCCTTTGTCGAGCCTGGCGTTGGGAGTACTGCAAATAAAATAAAAAGTAGCTGTCCAGGCATAATAGTAGTTAAATGTAAGTTGACTCAGAATTATTTGCACGCTTTCGAGTGATCTACATTGTCTTTATCTAATTTGTTAGCCTATTTGCTTTAAACATTCCTGCCGCTATGTCCCATATATAGGATACCTATGTATGTCTGGCTTTGAGCTACTGTTTGCCATGCCCTCTAGACCTACAGATACTTTTATCCCCTTCCTCTTTCAAGTCCGCCCAGATACCTCAGTGTTCGGCGGTCATGGTCTATTGAAACCACGATTCAGAGTGAACGTACGGTGTGTGTGTGGGGGGGGGGGGCAATGTGAAGACCGTTAATTATGAAGAAAATGAACTGTTGAGACAATATAATTAGTTCAGACAATAAAATCAGATAGCTGTACTGAATAAAATATAATATGAATATTAGAATGTGACGTGTAACCCCCAATAGTGTGGTGCGGAGCTCTGGCCATGACGAATAGAATAGCCTAGGCTACAGCAACCATACTTCTCTCTGCGCTTGCGTCCTTTCGGTAGAGCTGGGCAATGAGTCGCTTCAGCAAAATCCGGATAATATTTTAGTGCACCTCTTCAGCTAATAATATGATAGGAACCGCTTCGGCAAATGGGTTAGAGCCACTTTGACAAACGGGTTAGCATCACTTCAACAAATGGGAGTGCACCCACTTCGGCAAACGGGTCAGGAAAGAGAGTTAAGAGTCTGAAATCGGATAATGTTTCATTGAGAATTATCCGGTTATCGTTTTGGATTGTCCGGATTTTGCCCACCTCTACCTTTCGGGCGGCTTCGTTCGCATCGATTCAATAATACCGCCACTCCCGGTACACTGATGCAAACCAGGCAACCGCGCGCTCGGCGCTCGCACTAAGGGAGAGAGCTGTGTATAGCGTACGGAGCGGAGTTTCGTCGGGAGACGACGTCTTGCATCACCCAAGCTAATATCACATCCCGCCTTTCGCACTCTTTTATTGAAAGCGAGGACCACATCTGCTCACAATGTTGCTGTGATAATACGAGAAGCTTTTTTCGCTGCTTTTTCAGATATACATAGATCTAGTTATTTTAAAACAATATTTTAGAGGTGTTAGAATAAGGATCTACTAAAAATCTAGACGATCGAAATCGCGAGCGGCAGTATAGGTTTCGCTGTGGTGATTTTGCTGTGCCTATCACTGGGCTGGTGGGTAACAGCTGAAACGTCAACAAGAGCTCAGGACAACCACTAGGATACCACGTGTCAGAGTAGTCCTTCTCGTCAGTGTTTGTTGGTGTGTGTTCGTGCGTGTGTGGCCACTGAGCTAATTTTAGCCGGCTGGCCGGCGGTGATAACTTTTCCAGTTTCCAGTCAGTGTGTGTGCGTGTACTTCGTACGTGGCTGTCTTTGGAGGATCGGTGGTGAGTTTTGTGTGTGTTTTTAACTGCTCACGACTAGTTCCAGTGTTCAATCTGTGTGTTTAGTGTTTAGATCTAGTGCTAATGATGAAAATCTCTTTCTACTTCCTAGTTTAGCCTGTAACTTCTAACTTCTTGTCGTTTTTTCCTTGTTCTCTCTCTCTCTCTCTCTCTCTCTCTCTCTCTCTCTCTCTCTCTCTCTCTCTCTCTCTCTCTCTCTCTA
>NW_004797823.1:296299-297766 GCF_000002075.1 Aplysia californica
GCACACACACACACACACACACACACACACACACACACACACACACACACACACACACACACACACACACTATAATACACACACTCCACACACTACTTTTCTGCTCAACTCCGTTAAGAATTGAATAGAACACTCATAATTATTAACTTCTTCGACTCTTTTTTTTCTGTATTCGCTTTAATTATAAGCTGCTGACCTCTGCAAAACTAGGTTCAGTCTTCGGTCGTCCCATAGATTTTAACACGTTAGTCTTCCTGATGCATTAACACAAAATCGTGCCTTCGTCACTACAGCAGTCATACTCAGAGTGAAGCTGGAACTGATTAAAATGTATTATCATGAACTGTGGACGAAAAGCCAGACTGGAAAGAATTTTAAAAAACTGACTTTAAAAACAAATGTTGTGTTAAAGTGACCTCTTATTACTACGGTAATTACTAGGCAAATTGCACTTCTATGGCTTAGCTTTGAAAGTAGGCCTAATTTCGGAGGTGGTTTGTTGAGGGTTTTTTTGGTTTTATGATGAAGAGGAAGGAAAGAGTGCTGCACTGCATCACACACACACGCGCATACACACATACACAGATACACTCACCCAGACACACATGCACACGCATGCACGCACACACATGCGAGCGCGCGCACGCACACACACACACACACACACACACACACACACACACACGCAAACGCACACGCACACACATGCGAGCGCGCACACACACACACATACACACACGCGCGCACACACGAATGTACGCACACTAACACACACACACACACACACACACACACACACACACACACACACACACACACACTCGCGCGTGAGAACGAGAGCGCCAGGTTTAGTTGAAGGTCTACCTGTTCGTGCAGGCCTGAGACTTGTGACAGTTTGTTCTTGAGTCTTGAGACTGTCATTGGCTATAAAAAATGTTTTGATTGCTGTAGTATGCCGATGTTGTGGGGTGGGGGGGGGAGGATGATTTCTGGAAAGTATATGCCGTCTGGCCACTTGCTGTCGCGACTCATTCTTTAATCAATCTTTACACCACAAAAATCCTTTTTATGTAAACGTCACCACAACATGGAGCAATTAACCCATCCACATTGCCCGGTTGTAAACGCCACAACCTTTGATCTAAATGCGGAAATGCCTCTGCTTCCCCCCGTCCCCCCAATCCCCAAGCTCTCGTTATCGTGGTCAATCAGGATCAGGGACTTCAACGTTTCTCTGACCGTCTGGTGAGACGTAATGTAGACCGCCGTAGCGCAGTAGACCTTCAACGAAACCGACACCTATTATTATTATTGTGTATACCGATTGAAAGACTCCCAAAATACGCCATGTGCTGAAAGAGGTAGTGAGAGAAAGAAAGAGATACAGAGAGGGCGAGGTTTAACTCTTCCTCATAGCCTATAAAGAACGAGGCGAGGGGGCGGCGGGGCGGAGGAGAGAGAGAGAGA
>NW_004797823.1:299564-301113 GCF_000002075.1 Aplysia californica
CCCCCCCCCCCCCCCCCCCTCCCCCAGTTTATGGGTGGTTTGCCGTCTCGGAAGAGGTGAAAGGGACGGGATGGGGGAATACCTCAAAACGTTCTTTAGATTTTAAATAACCTAATGGAGTCTGTGATGTAGCAGTTAGACGCTTCGCTGTCGCACGCAGGAGACTCGAGTTTGATTCTAGAGCGGGATTTTTTTTTTAAATCAAGCGTCTCGCTAGGTCTTTCTGCTGGGATGCATCTCTCTTAGCCTGAGTTAGCATTGATAGGCAGGGTCTGAAGCTCCCCTCCTAAAGGATATACATTGTGTCGACGAGTTATTAAACATTGTACTTGGGAAAGAAAGATTTTACAATGTCTTCCATGTGTTTATCTCTTTAAAGCGTTCTTTATGTGTGCCTTCTCTTCCAAAATAAGAGGAAACGCATTTTTTGTCAGTTCAGACTGAGTTTTACTGGAGTTATTTTTTTTTCTTGGTTGGAGGGGGATTGAGGGGGGGGGGGTGCTCCCTACGTGTATGGATGAATAACATTATAGGACTCAGCGTTGGCTGGCGTTTTATCCCAGCCACCCATTAGTTTCTTTATTTGACCATTCCCTTCGAACACGTGTCACATCTTGTTCTATTTCCATGTCAGCAAGTTGAAGGAATGTGTCAATTTGGTTGGATACCCCCCCACCCCCAACCACCACCGGCCACACGCCACACACGCACAATATAAACTCACCTCTTTAAATAAGAACAACAACAACGACTTGAATACAGAACAACAGCAACAACAACAACAACAAGAACGTGCAAATACACGACAACAACAAAAGCTCACTTTAAAAAAAAAAGACAATTTTTTACGACTTCCCAATCCCAATCTGCTCAAATTTTGAACAATAACTATGTACGTGTACATGTTTTTCTTAGACGCATATATTGTATCCATAACACTGTTGTTTGCTGAGGGCGCTCCTAATCAACTTTGCTTTATTGTCATCAGGAATCTCATTATGGCATTAGCTGGAGACGAGAAAGACGAGAACAATGAAGGTGCTGAAGGCCCAGAGATTGAAGGTGAGAATTTGCTCCTTGAGAGAGGAGTTCAAACTTTTGACTAAAATCCGTTTTCCCCCGCATCACAGCAATACATAATATAGCACATGCATTATGTTCTCCCTCCCACCATTTGTTTCGCTTTCTAATCTTTGCCATCTCTCCTCCCACTCTTCCTCCTCTTCTTCTTCTTCCCACTTTTCCTCCTTTTCCTCTTCTTTTTCCTCCTCCTGCTCCTCCGGGAACAGAGTCTGCAAAAAGCCTGAGTAAAGTAAAGAAAAAGGTTGATAATGAAGAAAGAGAGGGGATGAGATGAGAGGAGGAGTAAGTTAGTAGTCAGTAAAGAACACACAATATTACCGGTGTTCTCTTTGTGGCGCGAAGCAATGCAAACAGAAGGAACACTTTTCATTCTGTATGACACCGGTTGATCGCATTACGGCTTTTCCGTCACAGGCCGCTTGGTGTGTGTGCTTATGTGTGAGAAAGATAGGGGGATAGGGGGGGG
>NW_004797823.1:302100-304600 GCF_000002075.1 Aplysia californica
TGTGTGTGTGTGTGTGTGTGTGTGTGTATCTGTGTGTGTGTGTGTGTGTGTGTGTGTGTGTTTGTGCGCGTGCGTTGGGCATACTATTATAGAAACATGTGGTCCTTACAGTATACTAAAATATCTTTGTATTAAAATTAACTTATGGTTAATATAAGTAGAAAAGAGTTGATGAGCGTGCATAATAATATTAACTTGGTAAATTCTTTTTTAGCCACACCCCTGTTGGCGTCCTCACGTCTCGGCCTGGCTATCATTGGCTTTTTGGGCTTCATCAACGTGTACGCCGTTCGTGTGAACCTGAGCGTGGCTATCGTGTGTATGGTCAACCAGACGGCCATCCGTTCCTTGACCGCCGGTGACAATGGCACAGACTCGGGCAGTGATGAATGTGCTGCCGTTTCCTCGGACAATGGCACGTCGTCAGACTTGGCTGAAATGGTGGGTAATCAGTCACCCTTGAGTAAGTGTTTAAGTTAAACACCCCCTATTAACACTATTAGGTTATGTAAGAGGAGGGATCTCCAAATCTAACCTCTGTTCTCGATAGTACTAATAGGACTGAGTCAATTAGGCTGAGGACATTGAAGCTTCAACAGAATGACTCGAGTTTAAGAATGCCCAGTCTGGGTTTGAACTAGGGCCATTTGCTCGAGAGTCCAGCCTGATACTGGTCAACTGAGCTTTCGGAGGCCCCCAGTCAGCCTCGACACCCTGGCAAGAATGTAGAGAGGTTGTTGTAGTCATTAAAATAGAACGGAAGTTCTTGCCTCTTAGATACATGTAAAGCTTTGAATGAGATGTTGAAACCGTTCCAAGCCATATTATGCCACAAGACGCCATGCCATGCCACGTCACAGCACTCAATACCAAACTACACCATGCCACGAATGCCGTACCTTATCATACTATATCCAGGCTTGCCAACTGTCCCGAATTTCCCGAGGCTGTCCCGGATTTGGCAATCAGGAATTTGAGAGCCTCATCACTTTCACTTCATCAAAATCAGCCCCGCTTTTCGTTTTCCTTAGGCCCAAAATGTAAGTGTACATGTATATTCGTGGTTATAACATATGTAATCTGTTGGTATTACTAAAAGTTTAGTACGTCTGGTGTCCCTGATTGGGTTTTGCAAAAAGCTGGCAAGCCTGTATGTAATCCTACCATCTATCCTTTTGTTGTTTTTTTTTACTCTGCCAGGGCTCTCTGGAATGGGACAAGACTACTCAAGGCACCATCTTAGGCTCATTTTTCTGGGGCTACCTCTTCGGCCAAGTCCCGGCTGGCTGGTTCGCCACTAAGTTTGGAGGCAAGTGGGTTTACGGCATTACCATGTTGATCGCCGCTGTAGCGACGGTGTTTACCCCACTCCTGGCTGAGGCTCATTACATTGCCCTCATCATTGTGCGTGTCATTCTGGGAGCTGTTACGGTAAGTCATTAAACGACTTTAGTTGTTTGTTTTTTTAAAGAGTTTTTCATTGATATTGCAGAGGGGCGAAGCAGCTGTTTTAATGTTAGATCTAGAACATCATATTAAGACATTCACCATCATGATCATGATTATCATTATCATGATAACATCATCGCTCTCCTTTTTAATCTCTTTCAACTGGTCATGAGCATCTTTCAGGGTTGGTGGTCAACTCTTTCAGTCCTTTTGACTGGCATGCTGTCACAGACAGACAACGTCTTAACAAAACATTGAGTATCTGGTGGGGTACAAATCCCAGAGAATTTGGCATGTTAATTCATCAACTGTGTGTCCGTAGCAACGGCAATCCTCCCGCCCTCTCCCCCTAGTTACCTCAAACATCCCCCTCCATCTTTTTTTTTTTGACGCCCCCCCCCCCCAAACACACACAAGCACACTCACTCACAAAATTTATTTTTTTAAAACAAACACACACAGACAAAATAAATTAAGCCATTTCGTTTCATTTGGCAAAAATCTGTGTTTTACGTCCCTCTATCGAAACAATTCAGATCATATAGGAGACGGGTTTTGATCACGCCTGTCAAGGCCTACCTGGGCTGAGAGGGATATAACATCACAGCAGAAAGACTTCGATATCAGTACTTGATAAAAATTCTGCTCTGGTCTTCAGCGCGCCGATGGTGAAGCACCAAATCGCTACGCCACAGATGTGGGTGACTTTTAGTAAGTGTTTTACTGCGCTCAAAACTGCATAAGGTCATATGTGAGCACGCTAGACACATTAAATGTTTTCCGTTGGTAGGATATTTTGAATTTTGCCCGGGTGGCAGCTGAAGTCTACTCTTATCGATTTTGGTTCACCAAGGGATCTTTAATGTGCGCAGCTTACACACGAGACCTTCGATATTTTTGCCCTTGTCCGAGTAGGCTAGGTGTAGATCTTTCCTACCAGAAGATCAGAGGTGTTGCTGAAAGACAGCTGTAAGAAGGAGCCAAGGGGTAACAGTAGAAAAGCTGCAGAAAGAGTTGGGAGCCCAGAGGAGGGGGCAAAGGACGTGAGGGG
>NW_004797823.1:309948-312842 GCF_000002075.1 Aplysia californica
GGGTGGATATCATATTTTATACTTTCTGTCCATATGTCACACTTCAACTCGAATTGTTTTTATTTGGGTTAATATTGATAAAATTCATTCTCGTGTGATATCTCGCGCTGATGTAAGCAACGGCGTTTGAAGACTTGTGATTTAAAGAGTACAACGTGCTTTTAAAAAAGAAAGGAAAAAACAAACCTACAAACGGTGTAGAATTATGGCCTTCGATTGGTGCTGCATTCTGCAACAGTCTTTTTTCAAGTTGAATCGCTGAAACGCACAAAGTTGTTTTAAATATTTTTAAAAATCCAATTCTATTTTATGGTATCAGCCTCCGTGAGTCAGCAATAAGAATAATGCTTCAAAACAAATGATGAGAATTCCAAACTCCTTTATTGCGATGCAGGAAATATTGGGAACACCAAAGGCGACTTGCGATCTTGGCACTTAACGAATAATGTTTACATCCTCGTTCTATCGTTTGTGTTTGTTTGCTACATTCATTGCACAATCTTCTACAGCACTTTTTCAGTTTACAGGTGGATGGCACGCTTGAACTAATTAAAAAATATAAATACAAAACCAATCAGATAGTACGAAACCCCTGCATTTGGTCTGCTAAAGAAAACAAAGTACAAAAAAGAGGACGACGGCCACTAGGAGGGTTATGGGAATTCGCCTCTGACATTTACATGTAGAAGTAACCGAGTTGTTGGGCTGGAATCTCCCACATGGCACTTTGTTGTCTGTGCTCTATTGTCGTGGGTTTTGTTGTTTATTTGTGTGTGTGTTTTATAGAAAAAAGGGGTTGGGAAGGGGAGGGGGCTATTATTTGTCTGGTGTTATAGTGAGAAAGGCTTTACCTTTCGCCTCAAATTTCCATCCGTTTTAGTAAGTGTTTTACGTCACTTGCAACACGCACAATAAGGTCATATAAGAGTAAGAGCCGAGATTAGAGGTATTACAAGAGAGTAACATATATAAAACAGAAAGAGGAGAGATCAGGACAATAGATGTTTGATAGAAAAGAAGGAGCAAACTACACCAGAGCACCCGCCAACCACCCACAATGATCCATCCATCTTGAAGCTGGCAAGATTTCTTTTTTTTCTGTGAGTAACGTGGTGAGGTCGTTACTCTCATAACTCGTACCTGTACAAAGGAGAACTCGTGGTATGCCGTTTGTTGACAGAAACATTACCTTGACGTTTGCGGTCATCAACGAGTTCTGAGACTACATGCTCACTTCTCCATTCGCCAGGTCGGATACACACGTCCTGGGGAGTTGGGGAGAAAGACTTTAAAGATCACGCACACACTGCAGGTCTTGTTTTAGTATTGGCTGCTCGACTTCTGGCCCACATGCCTGTATGTACACCCAATACAAAAACGCAAGCCGCACTCTGTTCATAATATTGTTTTGAGATTTTAAAAAGTATTCTGTATTGGTTCTTCGAACAATTGTAACTCGGTCACAAATTCTCCTTTTTTTCTAGGGCCCGACGTAACAATCGTCTTGACAATGGGGAGAAGAGTAAAGATAGAATAAGTAAAACGTGTACATTGGCTTATTATCTCATTGGTGGACACATCCATCGGAACGCTCAAACTACTCTCATCTCGCCGAAGTTCGCCTTAAAATGTGACGGGGACCAGGTGTTCTCGTATAATTTGCAGTATTAGTTCTCCAATATTAAGTCAACCTTTTGTACTCAATACAATTCTACTTATTTCTGCCGCTGTTTACTGCACACGATTCCTTGTATTTGTCTATCCAACTTTAGGGGCTCTCGTGGTTTAGAAGATACGATGTTTGCCTCTCATTCAAAAGGTCCCGGGTTCGAAACCTGAAGCGATGGAAAATTTTCTTCTCTAAAATCTTTTCCTTTCACCTCCTTTCCTGCTCTCTAAAAATGTCCTACCGTCTGCTTTCGTCTCTACTTGTCCCCCCCCCCTCTTTTCCCCTTTGGCCCTCCTCTGGACTCCTGACCCTTCCAGCAGCCTTTCTACTGCCACTCCTTGGCTTCTTCTTACTGCTGTCTTTCAGTCACACCCCTGATCTTACGGTAATAGCACCTAGCCCTGTCGGGCCAGCGCGAAAAATCTCGGAGATCCCGTGTACAAGTTGCGCTCGTTAAAGATCCCTTGGTGGTCCTAAAATCGATAAGTGTAGGCTTCAGCCGCCACGCGTGCAGAATTCAAAATTCCTACCAAACTGGAAATAGTTAATTAATGTGTCCCGCGCTCTCATTTGACCTTATGCAGTTGCGATGGCAGAAAAACACTTACCCCCCCCCCCCCCCCCCACACACACACACAAAAAAAAAAAACCCACCAAAAAAACCCACCAACTTTTAGCGGTCACGCCCTGACTGAGCTTGTGATAAAAGTCGTGTGAGTCAACAATTTAGAGTGAGGGATTGGGATACTCACCAGTATTGACTAATATAATAAATCATAAATGTCGATCATGTCGTTGTGGAAAACTTATTAATTATGCAAACCACTTGCTACCCTTAAGGACGGTCGTCAGAAGTAAGCTCTAATCTCCTGCTCGGCTTCTCCGTTCCCACACGGGGTGGGAGGGGGGTGAGAAAACCAGGTTACACATTATAATAATGACATATTTGGCCTGGTGATACTGTGGTAAATTAACCATTACAATACAGAGTTTAATGGTCCAGAGGGAGGGACACGTGATCATTACTCATTGTCATAGTATCTGATTTGGCCAAGCGATACTGTGATAAATTAGGCTTTACAAAAGAGAGGCTTTATGGCCCAGACAGAAGGAAACGTGATCGCGGACTGTTTCTTGAACCAGCGTTTGTGTTATGTGGTCGAAGGCCCCGCGCTCCGGGGGTACGTGCGTTAAAATTTTATGACAAAGTTATAGTCGGTCTAGG
>NW_004797823.1:313961-315015 GCF_000002075.1 Aplysia californica
AGAGACAGACAGACAGACAGACAGACAGACAGACAGACAGACAGACAGACAGACAGACAGACAGAGATCATATATCAAATGGTAACCGGTTACAATATATTGCACATGTGGGACGAAAATGGGTAAAATCGTGGCTTACGAAAGTGGGACAAAAAACGGGTGCACCGGCTAAATGAGCTTGCACGAAGGGGAAAAAGAGGAGCGTGAAAACTATTATTGTTATTATTTTAACAAAGTTTGCCCTTCTGGCTGACCACTGTCATTATCTGCTACCTAGAGCAGCTACACGCGGCACAGATAACAGACACAGCTACATTTGTGTTATCTGCGAGTTGGTTGTTTTCTCTGTTGACATACGTTACATAAATTGTAATCATTTTTTGTTTCTCTTGACCTTGACCATCAATAATTTATTTATAGAGGCATCAGCAATCCATTTTTTTTGGGGGGGTTTCTCGCTGCCTCCAAGAAATGCATCGGTTTTGTGTAAGTTCTGTCTTGTTTTCCTTTTACTTTATTGTGTTTTCTTTGAGTCAAAATCTTCCACGTTGTCACTGTTTTGCTGTGCTTTCCCCGTCTTGTACAGAAGAAAAGAAGAGTGAAAAAAACATTTTTTAAAGGAGGAGGAGAGGGAGGAAGAACGGGGGAGGAGGAGAAGGATTTAAGTTACCGGTATAAAAACGGGGACTTAAGTTTGCTTTTGACATTCAAATTACCCCCTCACCTTTCAACCCGAACCCCATCTCACCTCCCCTATCTCTGCAAGGACCAATGAGTCAAGGACTTAGTCTTGGTGAGAACTGTCCTTTCTCAAGGATTCTTATGCTATGTTCAGCGTTGCTGTGAAACGGTGTTGTGGATGGAAAATCACAGACATGCGTCATTGAAGAGGGTACTCTTTGCCCTTCATAGAAATACACTTCTAAATGTATGCAGATAACTTTGCCCTGTCCTCATTGAATACTATGTGTGTGAATGTAGAATTTATACCGAAATTCATCAAGAATAAACGAAAGGATACCCTCCTCCTCCTCCTCCTCCTCCTCCTCCTCCT
>NW_004797823.1:315441-332726 GCF_000002075.1 Aplysia californica
CTCTCTCTCTCTCTCTCTCTCTCTCTCTCTCTCTCTCTCTCATTCTTGCTCTCTCCTTCTGCCTTTCGTTTTTTTGCCTCTGTTCCTGCCCCCTAGCCCAAGTGATCTGTCTTCATGTTTGTCCTTTCTTCCTCTTCTACTGTTTTCTCTCGTTACGATTATATTGGGGTTTCCATTGGTCAGGGTGTAAGATTTTTATAGATAGTCAAACCGTGTCCTTCGTGATAATAATTCTTTAATAACGTAGGCCACGGTCAAACGGATCAGGTGCTTGGGCTCGAAAAGAAGAGACCAAACTGTGGTTTCCAGCTTGTTTGTTTATTGTTTTTTTTCCCGAGCATGTGAAGCATTTTGTAAAAAATAATATGTTAAGTGAATATTATAGCTTTCTTTCATTCTTTCTTTCTTTCTCTCTTTCTTTCTTTTTTTTCTTCTTTCTTTCTTCCGTTCTTTTCTCTCTCTTTATTTTTCTTTCTTTCTTTCTTACTTATGTTTGTTTCTTTCTTCCTGTCTTTGTTTGTTTCTATCATCTTGTCTTTCTTGTTTTCTTTTCATTGCTTTTGTTTAAGTATACACTCATAATGATCTTTTTGAGCATACTTTTGATGTATGTCTGTTTATTTTCAGGAGCACAAGTAGGAATCGTGATTGGATTTCCTCTGTCAGGGTTTTTGTGCAAATATGGCTTTGCTGGAGGTTGGCCTTCTATATTCTATGTCACAGGTGAGAATATACATCAACTTAATCACATTTTCATTATACAACTTATGTATATGTGGTAAATCAAATCCTGTCATTTTCTATGGATGCGTGGTCTGAAAAATAGGTTCATCCTTATCACAAAGCCATATCTAATAAGAGGATTGGAAATCATTTTGCATTCATAACGTGTGCCATAGATTAGTACCTGTCTGTTAGGGAAAAATGATCATGTGCATTTTTTTGTCACTAATTTAATGTACACTTTGATCTGGAGATTAAGAAAATCCAGTGTAACTGAGGCAATACAGAGATGTGTTTTGGAAATATGGCTAACCAATGCAACACAGAGCCTGTGACAGTCTCAAATAGCCTGGGAAGTGAATGAAGGACAATTCAGTTTATTTGCTAGTTTTTCCAAGAAAAATACCCAAGTATGCCTGCTGATTCCAAGAACTTTACTTTTATGATGTGGATTATTTTGCCACTACTTTTATTTGATTGTTAAGCTGTCTTGTTGGTTGATTTATCAGGTGCCTTCAGTCTTATATGGGCTGTTGCTTGGATCCTGCTAGTAAGTGATAGCCCCTCTACACATAAAAGGATATCAGATGCAGAGAGGGAGTACATTTTGTCATCTTTGCAGAGCGGGTCTGTGACGGAAAATAAACGGGTTTGTCCTTTTTTCAATATGTTATGAAAAGATGTTATCATTTTGACTCTTCCTTTTCTTCCTCCACCTCCTCCTCCCAGCTCATTTTTTTTTTCATTCTTTTCTTTTTTCTTCATGTCCATCTTCTTCTCATTCCAATTCTCCCTTTCCTTCTCCACCTCCTCCTCTTCGCTCTTCAGCTCTCCATTTTCTCATTCTTTTTATTAGTCTTCTTTCTGTATTTTTTTTTCGTCTCCTTTTTCCTCTTCTTCTTATGTATTTCTTCTCATTCGAAAATCTACTTCAAGTACTTCCTTTAAATTATGCTACTACATGTAGATTAATTGTATAGCATTGGTGGTTTAGTGGTTAGGCTCTTGGACTCTTAACATAAGGTCATGGATTCAAATCCTGTAAGGAGTCTGGCGTTGAGTCTGTGGGGAAAGGCACTTTATACGAATTTTTCTCACTTCACCCAAGGGGAATGGACACCCAGCTGTGGACAATGAAAGATCTTGTCGTTTTGTTAGTGTTTTAATGCATGTAATTGGCACCTGGCACGGAATGCTTCCTGGAAAGCTGAGAATGTTTCTGAGTGTTCTTAAGTCTACTGGGGTAATAGGATAGTTATAATAGCACTTGTGTGGCTCAAATTCCCACTCAACAGCATGCTGTTTGTGCTTTACAATATATAACTACCCCAGCAGACTTGATAGTGTTTTGAAACATCTCAACTTTCCAGGAAGCATGCACTGCAAGCTGCCTTTTTAAAGACGCTGAAACACTAACATACTGACAAAATCTTTCACGGTGTATGGTCAGACACCTATTCACTCCTGGGTGAAGTGAGGAGAATGTGTGTCAAGTGCCTTTCCCAAGTACGCACTGTCAGGCCTAAGGCTTGAACTTCTGAACCTGCAACCTCACCATCATGAGGCCAGTAACCTAACCAGAATAGATTGAAAAGCACATAGAGCATGCTGTAGAGCATGGATATGGGCTGCATAAATGCAAAATATTGTGTGTTTAACATTTGAATTGACTTTTGCCCACTCTTTGTACAAACTGAGCACATATGTGGAACATCGTGGGGTTTTTTTTTTCCACCCCTTTGCATATCAGTTTAAAGCTTGAAACACTACACGCTACGTGTAGTCTATATCAGTGTTCTTTGTGTTATCTGAAAAGTGAAAAACTGACAAGTTAATGCATCAGTTTTGGTTCTTATTTTAAAAGATAAAATTTGACTTTGTCCTGCATTACTGTAGATGTGTAACATATGTTGTTGGATTGACATCTGCAGTTTGTCATTGCATGACAAGTAAAAAAAAAATTTCTTTTGTAAATATGTTTTACGGCATTTAACTTTGCCCCGGTGGCGAACAAAGCCTTCTCTTTCGATTCTACTACCGCCAAGGTATCTTTAACATGCTCAACTTGCACATGAGATTTCAGACATTTTTCGCCCTAATCCAAGAAGGCTATGTGTTACATTTTACCACGAGAATGAGGAAGAAGAAAGATCTTACCTGCCCTAAGGTCAGGGGTGTGGCTGAAAGACATCAGTAAGGAGCCAAAGAGTAGCAATAAAAAGGCTGCAGAAAAAGTCAGGAGCAGGCAAAAAGGGGGCAGAAAGAGGAGACGAAAGCAGACGACAACATGGTTAGAGAGTGAAGAAGGAGGTGAAAGGATGAAAATCTTATAGAAGAAAATTTTCTGTTGCTGTCAGGTTTCAAACCCTGGACCTATTAAATGAGAGGCGAACACTGTATCTCTAGACCACGAGAGCCCCCATTGTACGACAATAGCGAGTTGATGTACATGGCTTCACATGTGAATAGGGGCTGTGTCACTGGTTTGTTGGGGGTGGTGGGGTTGGGAGAGGGGTTATGAATTCTGTTCATCTAACACATGATTGCATTAAGCCACATGCCAACATCTAGCTATGAAGCATGTAATCGGCAAGCTGTTACTTTGTTTTAAGCCAAGAAAGCAATAATTTTTAAACTAGAGACAAAAAAATCATTTTTTTAACAATTAGGCCTATACCTATTTTTATGCATCTTTTCTTGCCTTTTTCAACATTTGCAATTTGAATTTTTACAAAATATTTCTCGAAATAAAGTTAACAATTTTTGGCTTAGTACATCTGAACAGTTGGCCAACATTTTATTGTGTTTGTGTTGATCGTTTGATGTTGTATTTGTAGTGTTAATGTGATTTTATTGGAAAGATCGTGCAAATTTATGACTTTTTTTAATGTGTTTATGAAAATGTTGAAATTGTTTTATGTGGTAAAGGCTAATGTCTAGCATCTGATTTTATTGCATTTATATTTCAGGACATCCGTGTCCCATGGCTGAAAATCATGACTTCACTACCTGTCTATGCAATCATTATTGCTAACGTTGCTTCCGACTGGGGAGCCTACACTTTGCTCACCAACATCCCAACGTATATTAGTGAAGTGCTCAAGTTTGATATTGCAGCTGTGAGTCATTAATTTTTACACCCAAAAATGACATCATTTACATATATTTTGATTTTTTTCCATGTGATAAAAATATATTATTAGCAGTCCTGCAGTGCTATGCATTTAATTATAGTTTAGAATTTAGATTTTTGTTTACAGCATGCACCTGGAGCATGGGGTATCTTTTGCCAATCTGCTTTTTTTTTGTACCCACAGAGCAATGTTATTTATACAGTGTTAAATTAATCATCTGAAATATCTAATGAATAGGATATTGTTGTCAGTCTGTCATTTTTTTCGTTCTGTGCTTGCTTTATGCTCTTGAACAAATTCCATTCCTTTCTTTTGTCAAAAATCAATCCATTTCAGTTTACATGCTATAGTTTGATAACGATAATTTTATTCTTTTAAAAAATTCCATTGCTGTTTCCACTTCTCCACTATGTCTCTCATGTGATTAATTGTCTTTCATGTTTTATGCTTTCCTGTATCAAGCGTTTTGTTTATTTACCTTTTAACTGGTACACACCATTTTATATCAAACACAATGAGTTTGAAAATACTGCAAAGGCCAATGTTAGTCATAAATTTAATTGAAAAAAAACCCCCAACCATGTATTGTGGTATAAAATCTTTGGGGTGTAAAATGCTTGATTAAGTTACCATTGGTTTTTTGTCAACACCAAACAGACTTTGTTTGCTGACCACTGATACTTTAAAACTGTATGTTATTCATCATATTCTTCTGAATGCATAATGCAAAATAAGTACCATAACCTGCAACGTGCAGTCTGTACGATTTTTACAAAACAAAAATCTGCTGTCTGCAGATTTATATTCGGGGCACAACTTTCTCTTTACTAAATTTTGAACTTATTCAATATTCAAAGACGATGTATGGCTCTGTGACAGTTTGTGAAATAGTTCTTTCATTTATGTACTATCTTCATCCGCAGAATGGCCTGGTCTCTGCTCTGCCTTACATAGCATTTTGGATTGTAATCAATTTGGGAGGATGGGTTGCAGATTTTGTGAGAGACCGCAAACTTCTTACAACTGGTGTCACAAGAAAAGCGTTCAATGCATTCGGTAAGGCACTGTTAATTGAGAGTAATTATATGGAATTGTATAAAACTAAGATATTTCATCAGGTTTTTTTCTCTTGAATCTGAAGTAAACAAGGGAGACTGATGTCTCGAAGAAATTTTGTTTTTTTGAATTTTGAAGAACTAAAATTTGAAATTATATCTTGACTGTTGTATTCAAGTTAGAACTTGTATAAGTGTGACTTCAAAGTAAAATCAGGCTTTCGTCAAAGTGATGAAATGGAAGAAATCGACATTTTTCCACACATTTTGGTAATTTTTATCAAATTTTTTTTTGCCCCCGCACCTTTTATGTCCATTTAAGAATACATTTATATCTTAATTTTACAAAAAAACTTTGATCAAATGCACAAAAATGTAAATTTGCAGTTTCCAAGCTTTGGACAAAATTTTGGCAGCTATTTTCTCACTATTTTTTTTTACCTCTGACACCAGGCGACCCCCATCTCCTTCAATCTAAAAAGTTCCAAATGTCAAAAAATTGACAAGGGCCTAATTCCACTGTGTTGTGACATATATGTAAGGTTTCATTGTAGGTAGCATTGGTCAAAATAGCAGGAACACCTTTTGGCATATTACTCGTCTTACCTAAAGACTATTCCTCATACAAGCACCTTGTCAATAAAAACTGTTTACTGTTTTCTTTAACTAGCTTGAAGTGTATTAAAAAACAAAGGCAGTAATTTGTTAGCCAGGATGTGACATCCGGCAATAAAGGTTAAACACACAATGAAAGAGTGTTGAGAGAAGAAAGAAAAAAAACAAACTTTTCTATCGTTACCAAGATATTTTGGGTTACAACAGCATACACAATGAGTCACTAAAAATATAATATAGTAGCACATTAATATAGACCAGTGACTACTCAACTAATGCCAAATCACTTACATTGCTGTGAGCCTGATCTCACAAATCTCTTTATCACAGGAAATTTGCTTTAGTTTTAAATAGAAATCTGTAGTTAGTTATATATTATCATCAAAAATTTAAGTTTCCATCAAAACTGTTTGACTTTTCTTTCACTGATCTTCTTGTCCATTCACAGGCAAAATTCTTCCAGCTATTATGTTGATCAGTTTAGGCTATGTGGACTGTTCTCAACCAACGGTAGCCATTGCCTTGCTGGTCTTAGCTGTGTCTCTCACGGGTACACAGTACAGTGGCTTCCTGGTCAACCACGTAGACATCGCTCCAGCCTTTGCTGGTATTCTCTTTGGTATCAGCAACTCCATCGCTGCTGTCACAGGATTTATCTCCCCTGTAATAGTTGGGGTCATCACAGAAGAGGTCAGTGGCATAACAAAGTATTTTAACCTTTTTCTGTTGATTTTCTTTTGACCTTGACTTAGGAATGTCTCAACCTCAAGCTCTTTAGCTTTTTATGATTGGATGATCTATTACTGGTTGGAAGGAGTGACACAGTTACAGTCGAAGCTCACACACAGTTGCTCTGTTTCTTGCCTCTGTATGAATGAAAGAGTTTCTATGCTAATATTTTCAACTACCACCTGGTTGATGTTGTATTTTCTTCTCTTTTCCATACCTCTCGTTTTACCGTACCTATTTTTCATAATTGTCCAAGAACAATATTCCTGTTTCAATGTTGTGTTTGTTCTTGTGCATTGAAGCTACAAACATTAGATGATGCCATTTTTTAAAACCACTTTAATTTGATTAAAAGTTTGTGTTTTATATTTTTAAAAGCCGGACCCTTACTAATGTACACACACTGTATTTCCAGTTGCTAGTAGCATGTAGCTGTTTTGTATATATGGGCCATTTTGTGTCAGTTGGATGCTTTGATGGATAAGCTTTTATGAACATTTTGTGAGAGTGGTAGACTTTTTAAAGTAGCAGATCATGTTTGTTAAATTTAATTCTAAATTGTTATCCCAATTAATTTGCAGTGAAAAAATATTGTGATAGCAGTACTTGCTGAGCAAGGACTTAACCTATAATGTATTATCATGATTTGTTTTTCAACCTGCATCTTTCCATCTGTCCATCTTTCCATCCATACTTCCACTCTTTGAAGTATAATTGTTTTATACTCTAAATTTAAAAGTACTTTTTTTTTTTTTTTTAATTCTCCAGCGCCAGACAAGGGCTGAATGGCAAATAGTCTTCTATGTTGCTGCTGCAATTTATATATTTGGAGCTGTTTTCTACATAATTTTTGCCTCTGGGGAGCTTCAGCCCTGGGCAAGAGTGGAGACCTCAGGGACTACTAGAGCAGCGAACCATGAGCTAGCAGTGAACTCAGAAGGGGAAAACCTGAAAATGTTACAGGAGGGAGAGGCTACCAAAGTGTAGACCTACTGTATGTTTGAAAATCCTAGTTTACAAAAAATGTTATTATTTTATGCTGTGTGTGTCAAGGTTCATTTCCTGTAACATTGTTGCTTTATGATTATTTTCTCCCCTCAGTACTTTATTTATCTAATTTTGCGCAAAATTTCTTGTTTTTTGACATTATCAATGTTGTAATAAGACCTTAGACAAAGTATGCTTGTATATTTTATGAATTCTTCTAATCTACAGATGTGAAATATGTGTGTGTGTTTGTGAAATATTTATGAAGCAACCAAGATCTCTTAGTTATTGAAGTTAACTGTTTTGTTCCTCTTTCTCATCACACCTTTATGTGTTCTGCGGGCAAACTTTTGCATAGCTAGCCATTTTGACTACTGTGCTTCTAATTCACTGAACACACAAGCAAAAAACATAGAAGAGTAAATTCTTTTGTTTCTTTTGGTTTCAACACCCTTGCTATTTACACAGAACTAAATGTACTGCTTTAGAATGTTTGTGTTTGTCATTCTTAATATTAGGCTTACTCCCAAGACATTTTTCCAACGATTTGGATGTAAACTATTATTATTTTTATGCCGCCAACGCTGAGTTGTAAGAAGTTGGAAAATGTCACAGCTGGGCCACCTCTGAGACCATTTTTATATTCAAGGACCTGCAGATTCTTATCAGACCTCATTATATTTATATAATGATCTAGAATGAAAAATGTGATGCAGATTTCTTATTAAGTCATGCATGCTGATCTGGATTCCTCAAAGCAGCTTTTCTGCTTAGTTTATTTACTTACCAATTGTGTTTTATTTCTGTTAATAGAATAACATTGATATCTTTTTGCAGTCATGTATTCGACTCACATCTTTTTTTAATCTGAGGAAAAGGTCATTTTAAGACTAGCTTTCAGTTCCTTACTCAAGAAAAAAAGTGTTCATTGAATTAAGAAAAGTTTATTTCTATGACGTTCTACTTATAATGGGAATGATACTCCTGTGACTTTTCATTTTGTGGAATGTTTGCAGAATTATTCCTCGTTTTATCTCATTGATGTGAAGAAAAATGAGCGTCTCAAATATATAGTACTTACCATGTAAAGGAAGGTTAAATGAAGTTACAGGTACAACTTCAAAACTTAATTAACCCTTTTTTCTGTATTGGTTTCTGTGCCTTATGATTTTGTCACCCTTGTCGCAATTGTGTTTTTGTATTTTATTGTATAAATGAATGTAATCTGAAAATTGGAAGGGCATTGAGCAAACCGTTCTGTGAACAAATAGCATATTAACATCTTCATGCGTAAGGTGGGACTTGATTTAATGAACTATTTATGCTATTGTAAACATCTGTGAAATGCAGTGATGAACAGAAAGGAAAAAGAAGTGGATGGGAGGAGAGTGAGGTTGGCTAGAGTAGTCGTCATTTGGAGTATTCTATAATATTTATCCATCTCACTGTATGGTGCCTAAGAAAAACTTAGACTCGCTGCAATGATGATAACACTGATTGTTCATATGTAATTTGTCATTGCTGAAGTTTTACACCACCATCAACACTATTTATAGATCATTTAGGAGGCAGGCTGCTTTGACCTTGCCTGTCAAGGCCAACCTAGGCTGAGAAGCATACAATGTTCCATCATACATAAAGATTTTAAAAATTGTCTCCCCCAACCAGAATCGAACTCATGTCTTCTGCATGAGATGGCAAAGCGCTTAACTGCTGCAGCACAGATGCTGGTATGATTATTCACCAGAGACTGGGCCAGTCAAAATTTATTAAGAAGCAGAAAACTTCTCTCACACCAGAAGATATTTAGACACTTGTCCCAAGTATGGTGTTGGTATTCGATACTGTCTCATAAAAGATGATGGGGAATACATTCCTACCTCTGCCCAGTCTCCGGCATGCTTCATGTTTCATATGACTAGCTGGTTTCACTTGATGGCAGGAAAAGCATATGTGATGCACCGTGGTGAATTCAGCCGCTCGTCAAAATAAAAAAGTTGAAGAGATCAACACTTTCCTGCCCATTTAGTGATTTTTATTAAAAATTTTTGGTTGGGCTCATCACTTTAATGTCCACTTAAAAACACATTTCTGTGTGGATTTTACTGGAAAAAGATTGATAAAAGGCACAAAAAACGTAAATGCTCAATTTTCAAGGACTTTCAAGCTATGGAAGTCACCAAACTTTGGTAGCCATTTTCTGGCGAATTTTTCCTCTGAAACCAGACAACTCCCACCTCAATCACTCAGTCACAAATATCTCGACTTCTATTCAAGATAGATGGGTAACTTCTCATTGAAAGCGAGACAAAGGAACTAATTTTAAGAAAAATCATTAAATATACCAATACCTTCCCATGCCTGGAATTGAGGAGCGCCTTATTCCAGTGCGTTGTGATACATGCTTATCTACAGCATGTCAAGTTATGTTTTCATCGAAAAATATAGAGGGGTGCTCTCTGTAGTCTGTTTGTTTGTCTGTAATGCTTGGGAAATGCTTTGCCTTAGAATTCTTTTAGAACATGCAGTGAGTAAACATGCTTGAGAGAGTTGTATAGTTTGCAGAAGCACATTTAGGTTTTGTTGGATTTTATAATGAAATCTTGTCTCCTTAAAGTTATTTAAGACATTAGAGCTTGATATCATGTCCCCAGTTTTGAATCTGTATAGAAGGGTAAGTAAATCCTGATCAGTCATGACACTTATTGGGATAGCTTGTGGTTTTGAGAGAAGGGTTGTGCTTCCTATGGTATACATTAGGCTTTAGCTGTTGAACTTGTGAAAAGGAGAGGGTGGAGGATTCTCACTGGGGAAAAAGATCTCAAACTGCAAAGACCACAAAAATGTCTCTCAAAATGGGAGTAGAAACCAGTTGTTTATCATATTTATTTTATTTAATTCAAAGTCAAAGAATCTGTTTTAATTCTGGAGCATGGAATGTCCAAAGTTCCTGTTTCAACATCTGTCTCAAAAAGCAGAGTAGTTAATTGTGTATATATGATTTGAAGCACCAACACTATTTATGTGCTGTGAAGATCTCAGTTTAAGAGTGCTGTCCTTGTTTACAGATAACGTTTCCTTAGACAACAGTTAATCTTTTGCAGTTAATGCAATGTCAGTCGTCATCTGAAAACACATTCTTCATTCCTTTCTTTTTTTCATTTTCTAAAAAAAGGTTTTATTTTCAATTTCTTTTTAATACCAGTACATATGTACTGATATTTAAATAATTTCTTTACAAAAATATGCTTGACCTTTCCTTTTAATATCAATTTTCATTCTCATATATCTCTTAATTGTTACATGATATTTTTAGTGTAGCCTGACAAGATATGAAAAGAATGCTGTGTTTTATTTACCTGGAACCACCCTCTCTTAAGCTTTATATAACTGATGTCCTTACCAATGTATTGATATTAGTGGTGATGGTATAGTCATAGCCTAACTAGTGGTTAAAATGTAAACAAGTTGCTCACCTTTCCATCACCGCAAACACTTTTCTGTGGCATTATGCATGATAAACTCAACAGACTTTAGTGTAATAGGCATTATTATTTGCCATGCTACTTGGCTGCCTCTCAACATTTGCAGCTTTTGGATGTAAATATGTACAGGTCTACAACTTTTTGTTTTGAAATTAAAAAAAATTAACCAAAAAAGTCCATAAGGGTACCGGAGTTGTGTTATCTGTTACTTTTTGTTTGGTTTATATTTTTGGATATGATCTTGGTTGGATTTTTTAAATTTTTTATTAAGGGCTGGGTTGTTGTTTTTTAAAAACTAGAGGTCTAGTTTCACGCCCCTCTGGACATGAATAGGGCCCATTGTGGAGTCCCACTCTGTGTGTTTTCAGAGTGTATTTTAGACTAGGCCAGTAGCATTGACTAAACGACTAAACAGAAAACATAAGTGTGTGGTAAAAGGATGCTGTTTCAACACCATGTTGGTTGTTGCATAATAATATGCAAGGAAGCTTTTTCCCTTGTTAGTGGGTCGACAGACCATATTACTCCCCCCTTCTTCTCCCCTCCCCACCCCCGTTTCCATCCCTCCTACTCCTACCCCGTCCACCCTAAGTAAATCTGTAAAATGTCAGTATGTAGGCCTATAGATAGGGGAAAGCGGGGATGCTTCGGATACTTTTTATGTTTGGCTCAACCGCTCGCTTCAGAAGCGATTTAGGCCTAAGGAAAAGGTTCACCGTTTTTTTGTTATCCACTTGGGCATCATCACTTGCGATATCAACTTCGTGCATTATCACATTTTACCTCATGAATACCATATATGAGGTACCCTAAGATTTCCGAAACCACCCCACTCTGCGGGAGACATCGAACAAACGTGAGGAAAACTTCGGACGAAGAGGGGTGACTTCGGACAGTGTGTTTCATTTCAAACATTATTTTTGAGAGGCAAAACTTCGACACAACATACATCTTTACCTATACGTTTTGTTTGGGGTCGCAGAAAACAGTGATCCAACCATATCTATCAACCAGTACGTTTGTATGCATAGCATATTTGTACGTGCTGACTTGGAGTTTCCCCTTACCATTGTAACACAGGGCTATGTGATACCCCTAATAACACGCTAGATTTTGTAGTGATAAACAGAGATGTAAAGTTTTCTTTTCCGCTTTAGTTTCAGAGTCTGACAACGTTTAGATTTGGTGAGAGCACAGAATTCATGAAGGTGCTCCTGCTAAACAGTTCATCGATATTTCTCTCTGAGCGATGACCTCTTATTTGAATCCAGGTATATATATATGTGTGTTTTTGAACATAGGTCGGTTGAGGGGTTTTCAGGGCTTTTATTTACGTCCTGACGGAGACGGACGTAAAATCGGATATCCGCCATCTCAAATAACCTGACAGTTATAGTGTTTCTGGGGACGTTACACCACAACCAAACAGATTCAAACTAAACCAGTAAATCAGAATTTTCTTTTTAAATAGAGCTTCAAGTGTTGCCCCTTGTTTGACCTTTAGAAGAAGCAAAGACAATGCACTGGAGACTTCAATGAGAATAAAAACATAAACGGATGCCATTTTAACGGCCAACTTATAGGAGGCTTTTGACCTCTTTGCTGAGCCTCCAATCGAATAAAAAAAGAGCTGATCTCATTTTACACTGGTAGAAAGATGGAAACATTTCTTTCTTATAAGATTTTCTTAGGGAAGACTCTCAAAGTCACCTCCTTTGTCTTTCTCTGACACCATTTCCCAAAGAAGTGAATAGTCCTTCACTTCTATCATCCCAAGTTCGACGACAACAAAGTTACATTCTTTAGGTTCCACGTGAAGGGATGCCTTTCTCGAGCCAAAACCTAGACAGCCAGTCTTTTCGGGTAGATTTTGTTCATGTGCCATATTTCTGGCAGGATTATATTGTTTGCTATGACACATGTGTATGTTATACTGTGGCAAACGTCGGGTTAGAATAACATCCTTGAACATTCTACCAAATACAATTTACTCCGAGAGTTTTTTTCCCTAGAGGGTCATAAAAAATTTATGCAGTCATAAACGAGGGTCTCTAAAACGCATCATTCACACCGTTTTAGATAGTCTTTCAAAATAGTTTTTTTTCATAACTATTGTAATGGTTTCTGCACGACGCAAAGACACTAAGTCATTAACAAGTGCATAATGCATAATGGCGAGTTTCTTCTTTCTAACTTTCTGTGAGCTAACGGGCGTTTTTCATTTTGGGGACTTTGTGTTTCCTTGACATGGTTACAATCTGGTAAATACAACAACACAAGAATACGTTTTGAAAATTCAATTTTCATAGTAGAGGCCTAACTCTGATTCCTTCTACACCTGCATTAGTCGTCGGGAGACCTATGACAGTGTTCAAAGTCATCCCGCCCCTTGTACGAAGTCTCCCTACATTATCATGGGGGTAGTGTAGGGAACATGTTCGTGAAACAGACATCATGAAATTTAGAGTTGATTTTATTAATTCAGCACGCAACTGACACCCTATGGCACATATAGCTTTGTGAAAGGATCGCTGCACTATTATATTGTGTAAACCTTACAAACTGAGGTAAGAAAACCCTTGTCAAAAACAATGTCATTCACAGCAGATGCAAGGTTTTTTCAGTGAGGCGGCAAAAACAGAGCAAACTATAACCTCACATGACACATTACATTGTATTTATGTGCTTCAGTGACAAAGCGTGTACTATCAATAGTTCAGCGAGCATTGATGTGTCCAAAGTCTCTCCGTGTCCGAGGCCTCCCGGCTCGACTCCCTATCATGTATTTCGTCAAATGGTATAGAAACAATGTGCTTTTCATTAGAAGGCAATATCATTACACACTTCCATACTCATACACATTGTCACAAATCACAGTGGAATCTGGCGCTCGTCAGTTGTTGGGCGTATGGAGTTATTGGTACAGTCATAAAGCTTGTTCTGTCGTCTTGCTTTTGATCAAAAATAAATACCCATCTTAATTGAATAGAATCAGAAGTCGAGATAATATTTGCGATTAAGCGGTTTAGGGGGGGGAGGGGGGCAGACTGGTATAAAAGGTAAAAATCGGCGAGAAAATTGCCGCCAGTTTGGTTACTTCTAAAGACTGCGAATTATAATTATACTATTATACACACACACACACACACACACACACACACACACACACACACACACACACACCCACACACACAAACACACACACACACATACACACACACACACAGAGACACACATACATGCCTTTGATCAACGCCTTTTTTTTTCAAAAGTAAAATCCGCACCGAAATGTGTTTTTTAAATCGGCAAGATAAAAGTGTTGAGCCAAAGAAAAAAAAAAGGAAAAGAAGAAAATCGATAAAAATTCAGAACAGGCGCAAAAATGCCGGTCACAAGTATTCATCTACCACAGTACATTATCAATAATTATACATCTCATCCACGCACACTCAACTATCATTCCCAATACACATAGTTGACATATAGGAAGGTCAAGTGCCCCTTAAGAACAATCTACTCTGTTATCTCTTATCATTCATACCGAACGAAAATCAAAAATAATAATATACCACTTTCTTTGTCTGAACGTAGAGCGCGTTATATCCCGTAATCGAAAAAGAGGAATCGTTACAGTTTACGAAGTTTTGTTCTTCGTTCCATCAATGATAGTGTTATTCACTATCTTTGGTTCCATCTCGGGTCTCCACTGCACATTAAGTAGTAGGAGAGAATTGAGAAAACTGGGACGAGGCCCGAAACATGTATTTCTTAGTTTGAGTTTTAGTAGGAATTTTACAGCGCCCGCAACTGCATAAGGTCATATGAGCTCCAGAAGATTGGAGGTGTTACAAGAGAGCAACAAACAAACAAAAAGAATGAAGGGGAGATAAGGACGATAGATGTTTGATAGGAAAGAAGGAGCATGTATTTCATTTCTGTGGATACAAATGAACCGTACCGCAATGAATGTATTGCTTATCAATAGATCTAGATCTATACCTTTTGATTGCTATTACATCCCTTCAACTTTCTATTTTAAATTTCCAAAGACTGCTCAGTTTTGCAACGTTGTTTTTTTCTAGACCAGTTTTTGTCTTTCTGCATAATCGAATACGTTGAACTTCAGCTGAAGGTGAGAATGTTATTGTGTAGTCATAATCATAATATTAGTATAATCTATCAACTTTATAAGACAATCAGGCTGAGTACTATCTCATTAAGAAAATGCAGAATCAACCTTGATGTCTACCGCAAGAATTGTGAGCTGGTGTCCCACTTTATCCCTCTTGTGTCCCAGTTTTTCAACCAAAGAAATCAATATAATATTATCCAGAACAAACCTACCACGTCGGGATTGAACATGGTGCTCAATAAAAGTACAATTTGGTTCTCATGTTCGTATGCAGCCCCTGACGTATGCCATGTAGTTCTAGATTTCTAATACCACTTTCCAGATTGTTTTGTTTTTGATTGTTTTTCCAGAAATTCCTCGTATCTGCAGGCGAGAATCCGAAGCGGGATACACCCTACATTTCATATGAAATTATGAAAAGGTCGATGGAGGCTGTCCAGAATGGTAGAACTGTCTAGGAAGCATCAGCAGACTTCGGTGAGTCAAAATCGACTCTTGGTCGGTGTGTGCAGAAGCTGAAAGTATAAGCTGATGAAAGCCTTCAGTCAAACAACAAGCCAAAAAAAGGGGATGTTCTCTGAAGCACAAAACGCACACTTGACGACTGTTTTAAACATGTTCAAACACGTGTTATGGGCTCACAACAAAGTGGACTCGTATGTTAGCCTTTGAAATGACAATACAGAGCTATGTGGACGTTCCAGAGGGTTGGAATGACAACACAGAGTAAAGAGTAGTTATTCATTTCACATTTTGCCAAGACGCCCGAATTTGTCTCTGGGCACTCCAGATACGACTTCCCTAAAGATAAAATTTTTAAAAATAGCGTCGGTCTTCAACATCAACCAAGAGATTGTAGCTAGGTTTTTCTAAATTCAAGAACTAGTCGCAGCCACCAAGGTATCAGCTTTCATGGTATACAACTTAGAGAAATCTGGATGCATAAATGCACAGTGTCCCCCCCCCCCCCTCCACCCCTCCAAATGATCGCACTCAAGGGGGGCAGAAACAGGACAAGGTTGGGAAGATCACTTCCCAGGGGCGTGTTGAACTTGTCATAATTTTTAAACTTTGTTGTGTCGTTTCAGTAATCGAATTTTCTTTGCCAAAACATGTAGTAAAGGATATATAGGCATAGTGAATGGATGTGGTAAAGTTTTCCCCTCCTTAGTATCAAGCAATTATGAGGTAGATGTAGATGAACTCCGACAATTTCCCCGAAAATAATGGAACACTTAATTTCTTTTGCTTGTCCAGGCAAGGAAAATCAGGCAATTTCAATAATTGACAATCACCATAGTCATTTGCCTATGCTTTTTCTAGAACTTGCCAAAAAAGAACGTTGTGCATGTAATCACCCTATCACCGCACACAAGACATCAAACACAACCATTTGATTGGATTGTCTTTGGTATGTATTTCAAATCAATTGCTAACAGCTATGCTTCAAAATCCAGGAAAGCACATCACCATTTACAATATAATATGGCATCTGTGATGAGCAATGCATAGACAAGAGCAACTACTCCTGAAAGCATCATTTTTTGGCTTCTGAGTCTCTGAATGAATTAATATTTTTTGATGACCACGATTGTTGCCGTCAGCTGTAACAGATCAATCACCATAAGATCAAAGCACATCACCATCAGCTTCTAAAACATAAATCTCAGCTCCTACCTCCTGTGAAGCCATGTCCCTCTTCACCCCAATCACCGTCCCAATTTCCCTGCCGCTGTCCTAGTCCACCATATACATATTTTTATCACGCATGAAACCATGTATTATATAATATAATATAATTCTAGTATTAATGAAAATAAATGCATATTATGACGTGTTTTATGTTATTGTCCTTCATGTCGTACTTTAATTAGGTCTGAGGTTGTTGTTTTTTCTAAATGAACGAGAACAAACTGACAAAATTGTGACAAGCCAAGTGGTGCTCCAGTATTTCCCACTCTCCTATATCGTACTCCAATGTTTTTGCAGTGTGCGTACATTGTTATTTTCGATTTCCCAGCCAGTTGTAACGGATTAGATATTTTCTTTCACACTTTTCCCCCATTCCCAGGCCTTTCTTCCCACTTCCTCTCAAAAATAATTTTTAAAAAGAAGAAGAAAGCTACGTCAGTAGGCGTTAGGAAGGTCTATCATATTCATCTGCTCCACTTTGTTCTATTAGAAGTGGGAAGTTCATGGTCTCGATGGCCCTATGGGTCTTTTGTGCCGTATAAGAAGAACACTTACCCTTGAGGTTTAAAACTATTGTTTCGAGATTCTTACCTGACGTGAATGTACAAAAGTATAGGCCTACACACGTAGAGAACTGTAGAGTGTGCTCGCGTTTGCATCTGTGCGTGCGTGAAAGAATGAAAGAGAGAGAGAGAGAGAGAGAGAGAGAGAGAGAGAGAGAGAGAGAGAGAGA
>NW_004797823.1:332834-335594 GCF_000002075.1 Aplysia californica
CCACCGACGCCAATGATGAGAAAATAATACTCACCAATCTTGAACAGAAGTGGAAATAATAATATTTGCGGTTGTGGGAGGTGTCAGAGGTAAAAATATCTACAAAACTGCCATCAAAGTTGAATTTGATATTTCTTGGAAACTGCAAATTAATTTACGTTAGATGTTCATTTGATCAGCATATTTCAAAATAACCCTGACAGACATGTGTTTGTTTAAGTTCTTGAAACAGAAAATTTTGATGAAAATTGACCAATGTGCAGCTGGATGTCAGTCTCTTCAATTTCACTATTTTGACGAGCGCCTGAACTGACCGCGATGCCGAAATGGCTGAGTCAATGTTGTTGCTGTGTAATAAGCTCAAAGAGGGAAGTTAGTGGAGAGAGAGAGAGAGAGAGAGAGAGAGAGAGAGAGAGAGAGATTCCTCTTCCGTCATACTGTGGAGTATTGACACAGCAGCAATTACGACATGGTGCTCCTAAAGAGGAAGACAGAAAGAAAATAAGAAAACAAAATAAATTGCAGTTGAGTAAAATTTTCTGAGGCTTTAGAGGGATAGAAAAACACATGTAGATCATTTATAAAATTTAATTGCACTTTACGTTAATAAAAGAAATTCAACATTAAGAGAACATCTAGCACTAAAACACGCCCCTCCCTCCCAACAAACAGACGAACAAACAAACAAACAATCAATCAATCAATCAAACGAACGAACAAACAAACAAACAAACAAACAAACAAACAAACAAACAAACAAACAAACAAATGAACGAACAGTCAAACAAAAAATATATTTTTAAAAAGTAAATACTTATTCTAAGTTAAACAGCGGGTACAAACAAACGCACCAGTCTGCCTCCTATAGATATCTACGCCTTTAACATGAGTAGACGGAGACTCTTCGGTTGTCTGGCTACACCCACGAACGAAGATAAGTGGATATCGCGCATAATCTAAAAAACAAAAGCCTTGATCTGATATCACAAACCAGTAACATCAAGTGGGCCAACAGCGTAGCCCATCGAAATTTCTTTCCGGTCGATCTGGGCTGACTTTGACGTCAGAAAAATGCATGCACTTTCTGATTATTCAACTCTGCCCGTTAATGGTAGATCACTTATCTATCTATCTATCTATCTATCTATCTATCTATCTATCTATCTATCTATCTATCTCACAACACATACCACTAAATTCCTACCTTAATAGGATCCGCAAGGATACCCCACCCGACTGCTCGTTGTGCGACTGCCAGGATGAAACAGTACCACACCACATCTTTAACTGCCCAGCACTTTGTGACCTGCATAGCACCTACCTACCTGCCTCCCCAGACATCGGAAACACTCTATACAGCGACAAAGCACAGCTGATTAAAACCTGTCAATTCTTTGCCATATCGACAGACCGAAGGGCTAAAACCCAAATGGCTGCTGGATCGGAAAAGTAAAGTAAAGTATCTATCTATCTATCTATCTATCTATCTATCTATCTATCTATCTATCTATCTATCTATCTATCTATCTATCTATCTTTCTATCTTTCTATCTAACTGACTATCTGTCTGATTATGAGTGTGTGTATGTATGTATATATATATATATATATATATATATATATATATATATTGTGTGTGTGTGTGTGTGTGTGTGTGTGTGTGTGTGTGTGTGTGTGTGTGTGTGTGTGTGTGTGTGTGTGTGTGTGTGTGTAGCCTACGTTTGTGTCACTTTTTAGCAGAAACCAGGCACTCTCTAGTCCTCAAAATTTTAAATGAAAATAGTATTCAGGACGAAGACGGATTTTCGTGGTTTGAGATTTAAAATTGATAAAATTGAAAATTTTAATAGTTGTGTATCGTTATCATCATCATTATCATTGCCTTTCTCACCCTGGGTCAGGATATAGGCCACGAACAAACACTCTCCACCTTTCCCTATCCTGGGCTAGTCGCTTGATATCACTCCACGTCTTCCCATTTTTGTGACTGTGTATCGTTATAAAACACTATAAAATCGAACCATTGCTTTCCAATTCCTTTTTTTAGAATTTATTGTGAACGTCAGCTCTTCGGTTTTAGTGGTTATATGTGTGTGGGTGGTTGGTTAGAGAGCTCAGGCGCACAATCAAGTCTAGTGTGTGTCGGTGACACGGCGTTCTGGGGGAATTCTCGGATTTTCAAATGAGAATTTAAAAGCGTAATACATCATTATTTAAAACGTATGAGGGATATCAATAAATCTCACTGTAAGGTCATGGTAATAAGTGAAGGAATATACATGTAGGCCTACTATGCAAATGACTGTTCTGTATGCTCAAGATGTGATGAGCTATGATGTTCTTTGCACTTTCAGTACAATGGTCTGAAAGTAACCTAGAAATATTGAAAAGATAAATATACGCTTTCTGCTCCAAACAAAAGCCTGCTTATATTAATATTCAAGGAGAATGGATGGATTTTTTTTTAAAGTCTTAAAATGTCCAGAAAGTAGAAATGCCTCTTACGGCAGTTTCCTCCCGCTAATAACAAGGGCTCAAGAATACTCATGAAGGAGTTAAATCGTGGTCAACCAGCATGATACTAAGTTGATCAAATATGAGGGTCAGCTGTTATACGAGATATGGCTAAAGCAAGACAACCGTAATAACCTGCTGAATTGCTGTTTTTTTGTTCTTTCTTTGTTTTGTTTAAACTGTTATTGTTGGTGTTTGTGTGCCTGTGTGTGCGTGTGTGTGTGTGTGTGTATGTGTGTGTGTGTG
>NW_004797823.1:335694-339449 GCF_000002075.1 Aplysia californica
CATTGTAGTTGTAGTTTGGTGGGAACAAGAAACTGCAACATTTGTTCCCACCATCCCCGGTCGTTATTGCACAGTTGGTTACGAACTTGAAAGTGCAAGGTTTGAGCTTGAGTTGGGTCCATATGGTGTTTTCTTGTCAGTGTGTCGAGTAGGGCGTTATATTTAAACAACAACGACAACAGCAAGAACCGCCATGCTAAGGTCTGTTTTAATAAGACACTCAACAACAGCAAGACGATGAGCTGATGCCTCTTTCGGAAATCCCTGCTCGCACCCATTCTCCTTCTCTTCTGCATAGACGACCTGACAAAGCTTTTTCCAGACAATCTGACCATCTCCGTGCTCGCCAACGACGTATCTATTCTTACCTCGTCACCAAACCTTCAGGGTTCAAGGCGCCTCGCGCCGGGTGTGGTGGACATAGTCGTAGGCTGGGGCAATCCGTGAACGCTCAACTTCAACAGCTCAAATAATGAGGTTATACGGGGTGCCCACTACTGCAGGAACGGGCCAATCGCCCGACTCGATCGCCTGAAACTGAAAACAAACACGTTTGTTTTTTAGGCGATCGAGTCGGGCGATCAGCCCGATCGGCCGATCCCATCCGTAGTGGGCACCCCATAGTACGTCCTTTTCGAGATCATCATTCGATGCACGGTGGACGCCAAGTAGTCACCAACAAATGCAGGAACGTACTACTTGACATGTTTCATGGAGTCATCCTTCACAAAGAACTCACATTCAGTAAACAGGTCAAGATTGTGACCGCCAAGGCACAGGAAAAAATTGAGGGAGCTCAAGGCAGTCACTCGCTCGGACTGGGGCTGGAGAAAAAAAAGACCCCAGGAAGACCTATCTCGCCCTCATACACAGTGTGCTCAACTTTGGTGGTAGCAGCTGGCAAACCTGGCTCTCAGACACACAGTTCAGTCATCTGGAGGTTGCCCAAAATACACGAGTGAGATTGATGAACGGTCTATGTTAGCCTTAATAAGGGTGATGCAAGAGACCATAACATAACGAGAGAACAACGGAGAAATATACGAGGCATGCTCCCCACAGAGAGACATGAAAAGAGGATGCCACAGTAACCAGACACTTCTCGCCGACGTTAGGTCATCAGCCCTGCTGCGGACCTATCAAAATAGGATCGACCAAACAACAGATCCACGGTGCCAGGCCCTACGAGGAAGAAGACAAGGACCTGGCACAATGGAGCCTGAGGTGCCCGGCCACAGAAAAAAAAGACGGCAGTTATTCAGTGAAGACAACTGGAGACTGGACTAACTCACACATTACCTGAAGTAGGTGATCGTCATGGTGAGAAGCACTCTCTTTGGGGTCACATAATATATAGGCGCAACAAACGAATTACTGACTCCGTTGCCACCAAAACCCGTCGACCCCACACATATAAACAAACAGGCAAAAAAAACCCACAAACAAACCAACTACAACAATAACAACAATATTTAATTATTTAGGGGGGGGGGCTGGACTGCTTCATGCGCTACTGATACGTAAACAAACAAACAACAAACAGAAACATGGACAAACAAACAAACAAACGAACAACAATTATTCGGAGAGGACCAAAAAAAAAAGGGGGGGGGGGGACTGCTCCATGCGTTATAAAAAGGAGCCAGCGCCAATTATTAGTCGTTGAATTGAGCTAATTTTGGCCTGACCTGAGCAAAGCTAATATTTTCTATTTTTGCAAGTATTGATGAACTAGGCGGTGTTCGTCCTTTCTTCATTTATTGCACTCAGCTGAAATGAATTTTGCGCTGTCATTCATAAAGCACACCCCCACCTATTATTACAAATTTCGCCAAACAACTGTGACACACCAGCTAGTCTGTGGCATATTGTGGCAAATTTGAAGATAACCTCAGAACTTTTATCTTCTAGTTTATGTGAGTTACATGATAATGAAATAGTGTAGATAAATGAACGTTGTATAGTTTTTCACTAAATTCTCTGGTAAGTTTTTCTCCATTTTATAACCTCTTCTTATCAAGTGGTAGTGATAATCTACCTTTTTTGATATCGTGCCACGCTCTGCCACTGGATCAACAAAATGAAACAACGAGCGACTGACTCCAAGTACGGTGATAATTACAAGTAGCGGTAGATAGGCCTACGCGTCACAGGGATTATAACATCAGTGATCTGACTCACTCTGTTGAAGTGAACGTGCTGTACAACCGAGTGTTGCCCACATCTATCTCGCGGCGGCATCAGACTCCGGCTCCAGGTGAGTGAACCGCTTTGCTTGTTTGTTTGCTGTTTGTTTCTTTGGTTTCTCTGTGAGGGTTTGATTTTTCTTCTCTTTTTTGTCTTCAGAACGAAAGAGGGGGGGGGGGGTGTTGTTTACAGTTTTATTTCATTGTTTTAATTTACAAAACCATTAAATGTTCAAAAGGACAGCGTACTAAAGTAGCGTTTTTATTCATTCTGATTTAAAAATTGCTTTTATTTTATTTGTACATGTAGGACTTTGTTTTGGTAAACAGGCTGTGCAACAATGAATGTTCCATGTCGACAGAGGATCTTTTTGTCTCAAGCAATGCCTCTGAATTCATGAAGTGCAAGGACGATTATCGTACAATGTGAGCGTCACATAATAATACAAGTACATTTCCCGGCTATTGATCTGCTTTCCGAAAGAAAGAAAAAAAAAGGAAAAAACCAAACAAATGAACTGCTTTCGAAAACAGTGATATGGAAAAGGCTTAGGTTAAAGTAAAATAACCTCATGAATGGCTGAGAAATGGGAAGTAATGGAGTTATTTTGAAAAAAGTCTGAAAGTTTTGTTGGTCTAAAAATATGCTTTATGCTCCCAAACTTTGGGAGTTGAAAAAGTGCCAAAACTGTCAAACTCTATTAATTTTTTCTTCTTTATCCACAACAACAGCAATAAAGCATCTTACAGGAAATGTTTCAAACAAGCAGTAATGTCAATAACATCTAACGATTTAAAAAACAGTCTAAGAGGACTGCAACAGCAACATTGACAAGGAAAATTAACAAGCCAAAGCCGACAGAAACAAAGCAAAACAGGCTCTACAACAAGATTTTTATTTTCTCATTCCAGGCACCAAGATGGATACTTTATTGAGAATTCTGGTGTTTTGCCTGATGGCATTTGTGTACTCTTCCGCTGACGTGTGCTCTCCGGCCTCAGCAGCTAGTAAGTTTTGTTCAAGGTCCCACCAACAGAGAACAGAATTCTGAGTTTTGATTATATTTTTGCTTTAGCAAAGGATTTCAGAAGTACGAAATGTTATAAAAGCGTAATTTTTTTTCATAATAGATTTGCATTCGAAACTCTACAGTTTACATCAATTTTAATGGTAATAATATCTCATTACGAGCTGTATTCGTGGTCTCATTTCATTTGGCGTCGGCAGCCTAGTTGTTAGGCTTGCAACGAAAGGTTGTGAGTTCGATCACCGTCAAGAACCAGATGTTGTGTCCTTGGGAAAGGTACTTATTAACATGAATGTTCCCCCTCCTCACCCAGGTGAGCATGGGTACTGGGCTTTAGACAGCGAAAGATTTTGTCAGTTCATTAGTGTTTCAGTGCGTATTCGGCTGCTTACACTGTATGCTTCCCCGGAAGACAAGAATGTTTCTGAATATTCTAAGGATTGTTGAGATAATAGTATAGATTGTAAAACACATTAGCTGGCTGTTGAGCGTGGATATGCGTGATACAAATACTATTTATTATTATTATTATTATTATTAT
>NW_004797823.1:340651-344082 GCF_000002075.1 Aplysia californica
CGTAACACCCCCCAACCAAAAAAAAAAAACCAAACAAATAAAACCCCACCACCCCCCTTATTTGTGACAAGCAGCAGTCAGGACGTAATGGTGCTTGAATTATCCAACAGCCAGCAGCAGTAAATCAAGCAGACACCCGGGGTTTCAAACCCGCTTTCCCCCGACACTAAGGCCGAATTGTTCCGTGGCTGGAGCGAGATTGACTGGCGAACAGACCCCTGAACATGGTATGGTGTTCAAAGCGCACTCCGGGATCGTGCGCCACCCCTTAAAAATATAAATCACAAGGCGCCCATCAAAGGCGAGACGACATCATCTTGAAGTAAAGGGGTAGAGGGTCTAGAAAAAAAACCTGTGGTGGTGGAGGTAACACTTTGGAATAATACGTAAATAATTTTTTTTTTTTTAAGTTGGCGCACAGCTCTCTAGAAAAATGTCGAGGAGGGGACAGAGAAATGTGCACGGAATAAAAAGAAAAAGGGGAACAAAAAAGTTTGAAGAAAGCCACTGGAAGGGAGTGTGTGTATGTGGAAGGAGGGGGGGGGGAGAGAGAATACGACCGCGTCTAGATTCAAATAATAACACATTAAAAAGAGAAGGAAAAAAAAGAAGAAAGGAGGAAAGGTTTGTACAGCTCTTGGGAAATGCCGAAGACAGAAAGAAATAACTGGGGCGAAGAAAAGGTACGCGCGCACGGGGGAGGAGGAGGAGGAGGAGGAGGGGGAGGAGGAGGAGGGGAGGAGGAGGTGGAGAGACAAGAGGAAAAGGAATAAAACTAGACTAGAAGGGGGGAAGGGGTGGAGATTGGAGAGAAAAAACAAACATAGACGACGAAAAAAAAATAAACGAAAAAAAAGACAACACCCATATCACTAAACCAGAACGACAACGGTGATGATGATGATGATGATGTTGATGATGATGATGATGATGATGATGATGATGATGATGATGATGATGATGATGATGATGATGATTTTTGTTGTTTGTTGTTTTTTCTTATCGTAATTAAAACAATGTAAATGGTGATGATGATGATTACACAGGCAAATGCACAGTGCAAGATATAAAGAGCGCACCACAGTCCTTCTACGTTGGTGGGGTCAAAGCAGATGGGAAGATACAGGAGCCACTGGCAATGTTGCGAATGACTGGACCATCTGGGTTTCCGTGAGTAGCACGACATACTTCGTAGTTTGTGGCGGTAATCGTGGTGGTGGTGGTGGTGTACATTTGGTTGCTATCGTTGTTGGTGGTGGTAAAGATGGCGGTGGTGGTGATGATGGTGATGGTGATGGTGATGTAACTTAGGTTGCCATTGCTGTTGTTGTTGTTGTTGTTGTTGTTGTGTGTGTGTGTGTGGTAGCCTATCCGTTCGAAATGTTGGGAGCCCCGAAGAGCGTGCTCTTCGCCAGAGCAACCGCCTCTCTTGGGTAGCGGGCGAGGCAGTCCGACCTCCCAGAATCCTCCCCAAAGAGATACCACCTCTTTTTACATCAAGAATTCTCGACGGATAATGAAATAGTGTATTATGAAAAGGCTACTGTGTCAGTGCATGGTACAGAAAGAGTTAAAGAATAATGACAAGAAAACGTACACAGTGATGCTCAGGACGGGGAAAACTAGGGTGGAAAAAAAAAGAAATGGCAGTGGAAGCCAAATAGACAGTCACATGTACGTTTGTTCTGAAATAATAATCAAAAGAAAACCAACAAACAGATAAAATGAAACACATACTTTAAAGTGTATTTAATTTTATTTGAATGGATTACGGTGGTGGTGAGATGGAATGAGACGATGAAGAATGTGGCCAATACATGTATACAGTCAGGTATACATATACATGTATTTCCTTTTCCCTTAATTATCCTTGTCTTCCCTATGGTGTGTTATCACGGTGGGCATGGCATCGAGGGCTGTGTAGACTGTAGTCCTGGGTACACTTGGAACTGACACCCGTAGCAGAAACAGTAACAATACGGTCCAGAAAAGGATCCAGGGTCTGAAAACGACTTGAATTTTAAAGGACACTATTTACCTACCCTTACACATTTTCAGAACCCTGTAGGCAATTTTAAAGTTAATTAACAGTCCAATGGGAAATCCATCCACCCCAAGAACCATTATTCACCTTCATCAATCTATCAACCAATGGGCCTCCAGATCAGAAAGAAAATCTAGCGTATGCTCCCCGACAGTTCGATATTCTGTTTTATAAACAAGTCCACGAGAGTAGGTTATCTATGGTCAGTTTCAATTGCCAATCAGTGATGAGGATGGCGGTGATGTTGACGACGTCACCACTCACGTTTGCGGTCAGAAAAGGATGCTGCAGGACGTCGGTAGCCAAGTAGTGAGCTTGAGGGTCAACAACTAGAAGACGTTGGATTAAATCAATGGCGCTACCGAAACAAAGCTCACTGACATTCTCTGGAAAGAAATAATTCCCGGGACAGATATCCAAGTACGAGGTGATCTCGCAGCCGTCACACAGTACTAAAACAACAACAACAACAACAACAACAACAAAAACAACAACAACAACAACAACAACAACAACAAAAACAACAACAGCAACAGTAACAACAACAACAAAACTATTGATCTTCTTTCGCTCCAAACAATCAATGACAGCTGATTAATTCTACGAGGTGTAGAATAATTTAATATGATATGAAATAAGTTATCACATGTATACCCCCCTAAGTGAAGAAATACGTATAAGTTATTATTCCACTCTGAAAGAAGAAATGGACGTTGAAGCAGTAAGGTCGAGAGTGCCTACAACTTACAATGACACAAACAGGCCATGAATCATCTTTAGCATCCGAGCGCGGACAGCAATAGTAAATAGGCAAAGAGACGTTTATCAAACACTTAGAAAAAATGAACAATTGTTCCTTTGGAGTGGTCGTTAACAATTTTGGTCGTTATAAGCAAGTGACCTCCTAAGCATGTTTACTCTATTCTATGGGAGTGGCGAGCGGGTGCTCTGATTTGGGTTGTTCCTTTCCTGTCAGACATCTATTGCCCTTATTTCTCCTTCTTCTGTTCTTTGTATGTTACTATCTAGTACCACCTCTACTCTTCCGCACTTATATATTAATTGCCCTATGTGTTTAAAAGTGCCGTAAAACTCCCACTAAAACTAAAACTGTCTTATATCCTTTTTCAGGGGAAAAAATATCGTGGTGACAAAGGGAAACCAAGGCTCTATTCGTGGGATGACAGTCGACCAGTACACATCCTGTCAGCTTTGGCGAGTCAATAACAGCCAGGTGGAGGTTGTCAAAGTAACCCATTACTTCTCCGGTGAGACCACATGGGTCTTTCTTAAAGTTCTCTATCTATCTATCTATCTATCTATCTATCTATCTATCTATCTATCTATCTATCTATCTATCTATCTATCTATCTATCTATCTATCTAT
>NW_004797823.1:344454-345782 GCF_000002075.1 Aplysia californica
AGATAGATAGATAGATAGATAGATAGATAGATAGATAGATAGATAGATAGATAGATAGATGCGTAAGTCATAAAATTTACTAAAGGAAAGAGACAATACTGCTACCAATGTATATTAATCTTGTCGTCAAACACATTGTCCTAGCATCACGCCACTTTTCTTTTATCTACTGTTTATGTAATCAGTTAAGCTTCTAAAAACAAATATAGATACAAAAATAGTTTTTTACAATCTAGTATAAGGCTACTGTCAAAATAAACATCAATGTGTATTGCTTTTTCGAATATATATCTATATAGCTCAAAGAGTCTTGTAGTTTAATTCTTACTTGTGGTTGAATGATGTTTTCGATGTGCCATTTATATTTGTCAGCTTTACTGTTCTTTTCATATTGAATCTTAATTAGAATAATATATAATTTAAATTCTTGTGTATACCTGGATGTGTTTTACGGCCCTGTACAGCTATGGAAAATTTCCCTCTGGGGCAATAAAGTATTGTCTTATCTTATCTTATCTTATTCATCCGTGTAGACACACACATTGCAGATGTCATCAAATTACAAAGGAATTCCAAGTCAAGGAAAACTCGGATTCAACAAAAAGATGCAGATTCCTCGTTTTTTTTAAAAACTCATTAATTAAAATCAACTAACTCGGATTCAGCGAATTGGTAAATAAGCGGATAATCTCTATTCTAAGAGATCATCGATAGCTCTAAATAAATTGGATCGTTACATCCGTAGCCTAGTCTATGGCGTTCGTCTGACACGTCCAATCAGAATCCTTCTTTCACACCAACACGCGAGTTGTTGACATTGCATGTCTTAGTGTGAGGCAGGGTCAAGAGAGGTCGGTCAGGTGGCTGATAGTGCATGTGTCTGAGAGGTTGGGTTCTTTTTGGGTTGTTTTTGGGGGGAGGGGGGGGGGGGGGTTAGTAGGCACAAGTGTTTCAGGCGTAAAAGGTCGTCCAAGATACAGATGCGTCATAGTTATATCCACAACCCCCACCCGGCTACTGGAAATGAAAGGCTAGTCTAGACGTAGATGAAAATTTACGTAATGCATTGCGCACTAATCTGTGGAAACAGACATTGTAGTGTATTAAGTCCTACATTGTGTGACACAACTTGTTGCTTAAATTGCTATAACAAACACTTGCATTCAACGAAACCGAAGGACCTGCCTTCGTTATAATAGTTGAGTTTTACTGTACACAGAGCCATACACAAAAACACCCATTCACAGATACGCAGACACAAACTCATACCACCGGCACTTGCACACACACACACACACACACACACACACACACACACACACACACAT
>NW_004797823.1:347554-348662 GCF_000002075.1 Aplysia californica
TTCTCTCTCTCTCTCTCTCTCTCTCTCTCTCTCTCTCTCTCTCTCTCTCTCTCTCTCTCTCTCTCCTATAACAGAAGAACCCCTGGGACACCAAACGATCTTTAACCCGTTGATGCCAGCCGGCCATTAATACGATATCCTCCTATCTTGTTCGCAGCTGCTGACTGGAGGTTTCCTGACAAGAAAGTCGTACCAGTTGCTATCAAAGTGGAAGGTTCAACTAGGTCAAACATGTATAATTTCTTTAATATAAAATTTGAAATTGACGAAGACAAGCTTGAGGTAAATATGCCCTTTTCTGCGCGCCCTCCATTTTTTCCTAAATCTACGCGCTTTCAAAAATAATCTTGAGCCATAGACTTGTAGCATTATAATATCCTAAACTGTGCACTATGACGTACTTCCGGTTCACTATAGAGCGTGCTATTTTTTCTTCTCTGTCATGAATGAGGATTAGCATAATATAATATACACACATGTATACATATGCCATTACATCAATAAATCTGTAAGGACCGAATAGATTAGTTCAGCTTTCGATTTTCCTCATGTATACATTAAATAATGATAAATAGCATTTGTACTGTGCGCTTCCATTTTCCTATAAAAAAAATGCTCAATGTGCATTACATTACATTTCTGTTTAGGAACTTTCCACCCAAAGAACAATATATTATTCTGCTACGGAGGTAATGCTGAATCCCTTCTGTTTTTCATCCCTCTTCTGCCGAACACTTTCAGACGCCTGCAGGAGTTTATTGTCAAAGACGAAAATCATACCCCTTCCCACCCTCGCCAAGCTACATTCGATTCTCAGCGGAAACAATCGACAATCTTAATTCGGTCACATACTACATTGAAGTAAGTCTGAAACTTGAAGATAGCCAGTTTCCCAACGATGGGAAAACTGCATAACAGATGCCCACCCTTTTTTCTTCTCTGTCTCTAGGTCTCTTTGTCTCTCTGGCTCTCTGTCTCAATAGCTCTGTCTCTGTCTCTGTCGCTCTCTCACTCTTCCCTTCTCCTCTTTCTCTTGTAACACATACGCATAAATTTACAACACACACGCGCACGCACGCACACACACACACACACACACACACACACA
>NW_004797823.1:349562-351101 GCF_000002075.1 Aplysia californica
GTGTGTGTGTGTGTGTGTGTGTGTGTGTGTGTGTGTGTGTGTGTGTGTGTGCATGAATGGATGGCCACACTTCTCTTAGAAAGATAGACCTTTTCAATTTTTAGCAAGAGTTTTTGCGGCACTTTCAACACAAATAGGTCATAATAGACGTCCTTCAGAGTTGAGATTTTACTAAGGGGCAACATCATACAAAGAAAAAAAAGGAGTAGAGACAAGGATGACAGACATTGGATAGGAAATTATGAGCAACCACACCAGAACACCCTGTAACCGCCTAAATTAGAAAGTCAATGAGACTATATTATTATGAGTGAGGCAACACCGAAGGAAGGGTGCTGAGGGCGTTGAACCCTCTTATAGCGTTACACCCCAATATTCATTCTCTCCGATCTGCCCTTAGTAGGAAAACACAAAGGCGGTCGATTTCTGTCACCTAACCACTGAGCACCGTAAGTTATAGGGATCCATCTATACAATTTCTTCAAGAGCACTGAGACACGGCCTACTCTCTGCACCGACCTGCGGGATCGCTGGCGGCTTACACTCTCTGTCCTCGCCACAAGAGTACTTTCCTTAAATATTATGTCTCATGTGGCATTCAAGTTGAAAACCTAACAATAGTTGTCTTTTTGTGGGTTTTTTCTTTTTGATTTTGTTGGGTTTTTTTTTTTACCTCTTTTCAGGAGACATTTGACGTTGAAGGTCAATATGCCATGATGGTCATGCCATATGGCTCGGACTACAGCTCAGATGAAGGCATAGGCGAAAGGACAATCTTCAGGGATTATGGCACAGGTAAACAGGTGTTTCCTCTTCTTATTTATGGATTAAAAACTTTGAAATAATAATTAATATCTTCTACGTCGATGCTTTGTGGGAAGACCCCAGTCTACTTGGTTGAATGTGTGCCATGATGTTGGCTGGGGGTTTTTTTCAGTGTTGTTCAGAGTTGAGTCCAATATGACCAGGTTCGATATGATTTTCTCAGAACAAACAAAAAGTGTACTTTGCTTTAATGTTGCTGATTCAGTAGGCCTTTGTATAAATAATACTCAACATCTAAATTCTAGGATCGGAAAAAATGGAGCAATATTGGAGATGATAATAATTATGATGATGATAGTGATAATAATAGAAATAAATCTCAGTACCACAGCCACCACTACCACCCCCATCATCATCATCACCATCATCATCATCATCATCATCATCATCATCATCATCATCATCATCATCATCATGATCATCATCATATTGTGCGGACGCGTATGTGTCTTTTTTATCGGTTGTTGGTTTTGGGGGGGGGGTGAATACCATTAAGCTGGAACATAAGGCGTAGAGACGAAGGGAGTTCTTTGCATCGTTGTAGGGTTGCCAGGGGCGAAAAGAGTACAAACATGATGAAAATAGAGTTTAATCAAGCACTTAATTTACATGAAAGGGTGGGGGTTCGCGGGATGTCAAATAGTCCTTGGTGGGATGCAGGATTCATGAAAAAAAAGGAGGGGGGATAGGCAGGAGCAAAGGGCGGGGGGACAG
>NW_004797823.1:352260-355468 GCF_000002075.1 Aplysia californica
GGGGGGGGATATTCTTTGTACTGCATTACCAAAAAAGGTTTATTGAGAAGGGGAGAGACGTTTTTCCACCAGAATCCCGCCATGAAGATACTGGTGTAGGATGGTACTACCGGAGTTCCCATGACTGTTCTGTTAACGTTTGAGAATACTAGTCGTTAGTGAAGAAGTTGTTGAGGGATAGGACTTGTTCTAGTATTTTATAATTTTTTGGGTTATTTGACGACTATTTTATTTTGTTGTGTGACAAGTGAGGGCTTCATCAACAAACTTGTATATATATTGACACGTGTTGTATTGCGCATGTATGGACAATATTACTGCTGTTAAATACCCTACTATCTATAAGAAAGAAAATATTCGTAAGTAAATTGACGTCTGTTACGCACTGATTAAGCTCTCACTTTGAACACAGAAGATGTCTGTTCGATTCTTGAAATGCGGAAGTTTATTAAATTGTCTCTGTTTTTTTGTAGTACATTATATTACACCACTAAACCCAATTTTGCCGTGGCAGGCGAATCGACGCAACTTGTCTCTGTATGTAATGATCTGTATCCTGTCGATATGTGTTTGGAAAAAAAAAACCCATACATTTTTAGTTCCAATTTGTATATTCCTGACAAACGTTTATGGTATTCTAAGGAATCAAGTTTGGCTCTGGTGGACAAAACCTATTCCCTAGAATAGACAGACCCACACTCTCACTAACTCAAACACACACATACACACACACACACACACACACACACACACACACACACACATACACACAAACAAACAAACACACACACACACACATATATATATACTCACACACACACACACGTGCTCCGCGTGTTGGGCGAGTGAAAGGTTTAAAAAACATTCTCCCCTTATACTTTGGACGAGAAAAAAATAGTTTGGCTTGCATTTGTCATATTTCCAAACTTGACAGAAACAAAACTGCTAAATATTATTTTTGTCATATTTTCAAGTTCTTCGAAGACAACGTCCGACCTTTCTTTCCAAAGATTAGTTTTTTACTTCTTTTTTTTCTTTCTTCTTTTTTTGGATCAATAATGTGCCAGGTGCCAGTCATGCATTGCAGGCTATTACAGTATTGTTTGCACGGCTTCAGAACTCTCCAAATTATCAACAGGATCCCGACATTACTACACGGTCTCTTTTTGTTCTTTTCTTTTCTTTTTTTTTTTTTTTTTTTGGTTGTTGTTGTTGCTGTTGGTTTTAACTAAACACAACCTTTTTCTTCTGTTGTTGAATTCTCAAAGGGCTGAGCTTCGACATTGACAACCGCTTAGAAAGCTGCACTCCCAAGAACATCTCTGACAAGAGCAATGTGCGCTTGCCTTTTGACTTCATCAGCAACGGCCAAGTCCACCAACTCACTGCCGATGCTTTCTTCTATAAAGGAAAGAACGTCTATCAATATCTTGGAGAGGTAAAACATCATCGTTTTGGTCCGGTTGGGTTTCGTCGGTTTCGGGCTTGCTCAAGGAGCAACCTCGATGGGCTGGCCGGATTGTCCTCCTCTTACTTACTTACCACCCGTTACGCCATCTGGCGTTTAGGGCAGCAACTAAGGATCTCCAGACAGGAGTGACAAACCGACAAAACCGATGATAACCTTCAATAACAAACGTTCTTGTTGTCAAGGTCGTGCGTCGGACAGTCGGTTTGGGCAGTTGGTCTATTTATAGAGTGCACTGAAGCCGCCAGAAACCGAACCGAACCAAACCGAACCAATCCCCAAGACCCTGGCCAATCTTCCAGTAAACACCGCCAAGAAGGGAAGATCATTGCGACAGTTAATTTCACGAGGTTGGAAAAAGGGGGGGGGGGAGTAATTTGCAGCACTTTAGCTCAGCATTGGTGAGTCCTTATACGGGGTGCCCATTACGGCAGGTCGGGCCGATCGCTCGACTCGTTCGCCATGAAAACAAAACGTGTTTGTTTATGCGGCGATCACCATGATCACGTGATATTGGTGAGTGTTGAACCGTCGTCTGTGGTGGCACGGTCAAATGGAGGTTGGCTGATTGGGGAGGTTGACAGTGGTAACGGCGAATTTGAGTGACATAACGATGGTTTAATATGCTGAGAACTGTGTAACTAGTTTTTTGAAAAGTTTTTAAAATGCAAAAAACACCCAGGCAATATGCAGATGTAATAAATGATGATTGAAGACCCACGTTTAGAGTACATTACGCTATTTATTTACTGCCTCCTGGGTTTTGGTGGAGGTTTTTTAGTTTTAGGACCTGCAGGTCGCCCTGGATAATAATTTTAGATTAGGGAAATAAACAAATAAATAGATAATAAGTTAAAGAATTGATCAATTTCCTTCAGTTTTGTCACAGTACCATTGATAAGAATTATCGGGTGACATTCAAGGGTGACGTTTGTTTGTAAAAAATAGAAATCGGAGTTCTGTTTTCTCCGTGGGCATTTGTGGGGGAGGGAGGGTGGATATTTTAACATCACCTGGTGATTGTGGGATCAAAGGTCGCTAATCCGGTCGACAAGCAAATAGTGGTCAAACCTTCACACCCCTCAACTGCCGTCTCCTCTGATAATTGCATGCGTCAGTCTTACTTATCCAATGACCACCAATCTATACGTTCTTTGACCGTCTAGCCACCAATACATGTACATTTGTGTACTTGCATTTCATAGGACCACTGTTTAAACCTATTTAAAAAAGGAAACGTCTTGAACCTCTGCTTTGCTTCCACCCTTAGCCTCACCCGTCGGTGTAACAAGCGCAGTCAACCAATGCCACCCCTCTCCGCCACGTAACAACGATTAGAGGGTCTCTTTTCTCGGCTGGTCGTACGACCAGGACGGCAGGCATTGGTCAAACTAGATTCACACTTCTGGCTTCTGGCTACCCAGGAAAGTTCCCGTGGTGGATCGCTACTCGAGCACTTTCATTGGCACTCGTGAGATATCACACCCACACCTCCTTGACCATCTGCATCGCTCAGGGATCACATAGACAGGTTAACGTCTACGTCTATAGGGTAACATCAAGGAGATTAAAAGTAATGGAGGATGCTCTGTAGGCGGCACCGCACGCCTGATAGGAGCCCTCTCTCGCAGCGGAACTGTGGTCTACCTGCGCTGCGCTCACGCAATGAAATCTAGATAAGAAAGAAGGTTTTATTCCGAGATTAGGCAAGTCAATTTTAAAAAATGCCTTCCACCTACG
>NW_004797823.1:359099-360038 GCF_000002075.1 Aplysia californica
CACACACACACACACACACACACACACACACACACACACACACACACACAAACAACGTGACCCAAATATCCTTTAAAATGATCTCAACATTCCTTTCGGAGGAGCACAGCAAAATCTTGTAACCACGTTTATTAAACGTTGCTGTAGTCACTAGAGAAACTACTTTGGTGATTAGGAGGCCCAATTTGACGAGATGAAATTCATACGAACGTCCCTGTCTAAGGCTGGCGTCGGACTAACCATACACCATACATCATACACCATACAGCATATATATACCATACACCATTCATGGGGTGTCTAACTGACCATACACAATAAAGAGATAATGCACCATACGCCATACACGTGCATACACCCTGCACTTTTGCAGCTCAGATCAGTTGTGGTTTCTTCAATGCGGTGCATGTGTTCTGTTTCAACTCGTAAAATGATGTTTTTATTAGGTGATCCCCTGATCATTGATCCTGTGATTCTGCATGCTCCGCAGCAAAGAAAAATGTGGTGTAGACATATCTACTGTACCCGCCGGTTTGAGAGTGAATATGCAACTCTGTACCCTAAGCTGCTACATGACACCGAAAAATTCCAGAACTATGCACGGATGTCTCAGCAAAGCTCCCAGAAAAAAACTGGCGATAAAAACAGTGCAAATCAGCGTCATCTGTCCAAGTGTATGGCCATACAATAAACAAAAAATGAACATGAGTATGGTGTATGGCCAGTCAGACTGGCACAAGTCATTGCCGTGTGTTCTTTTCGTGTATGGTGTATAGTATGGTTAGTCCGACGCCAACCTAAGAATCTTAGTAAGATCATAGGCGACGATCCAGAGCATTAAAAAAAGGATAACAAGTAGTTTTTTTCTTTTTATCTAATTTCTTTCTTTCTTTCTTTCTTTCTTTTTATATCTCTATTTTTAATATTTAAAACTTGTTT
>NW_004797823.1:362458-363622 GCF_000002075.1 Aplysia californica
CGTGTGTGTGTGTGTGTGTGTGTGTGTGTGTGTAGCGTACATCCATACTTTTGTATGTATACATACGTTTACATACACACAGTAAAAATGAAAACTGAAACTATACGACATTTGCCCATATCAAAATAATCAATATGGACTTTTTATATAAACCGTTCCACGTGTATCAATTCTAACAAGAGAATCAGTGCGTCCTACTTAAGTTTGAAGGGATTTCAATTTATGTCAAAGAAAATTTTGAGTTCGGTCCTCGTCCAGTCTTTGCAGGACATTGTATATATGTATCCTTGTCAAATTGATCTTATTTTACACTCACTAAGCTGCCCAAGTGATAGAAAAATAACATTTGAATGAAACGGGCAAGCATATCAGAAGTTGTAACGCTGAGAGTCACGCGTGGTAAGGACAGGGCTTTCTAAGATTATAGGACAATACAGGTACATATTTTGAGATCACGCAAGGGGGATGCCCAACCATGAATACATGTACTTACTTAATATACTGTATTACCTGATAAACTGTAGAAATATTTGGATACTACGTTACCTTAGAATTACTAAATTCTCTCTGCTCAGTGCCCAGTTTTGATAAATTTAATATCAAATGTTTGAGTTTCACAGTACGACAAGAAAGAAAAGAAGCTTATTCGAATACAATTCTTATAATATCTATATAGCGACTCCTTGTATTCTTACGATTTTTATAGAGCAGATAAAACATTTCCTATCTGACCTTATGATTTTAGTAACTCAAAACGGCCACAAATATCAGATATAATTTTGTAATTCTAAGGTAGCGACTGACCACACTGTGAATAATAAGCCCTGTTTCATGTTTAACTTGACTCTAGTTGTACTTCGACGCAAACGACGTTGTTCTGGAGTTTGAGATTCTGGATGCCCCTCCATTTGCTGGCGATATTTCCAACCCTACTAAACAAACCACCTTAGCACAAGCAACACAGAACATAAAGACAGCAGTCAGCGGCCAGTTCGTTCTCCATACATATGATATGTCCACCGACAGTTTTTCCAAGGTGCTACTTTTGTACATGTGTAGTTTGTTCGCTCGAATTGGTTTTGAAATTATTTTTTTTTTCTATTTTTTTTTTCTAATTCGCACTGCACCTCCTCCCTCCCTCCATACCACTCTCTCTCTCTCTCT
>NW_004797823.1:365810-367045 GCF_000002075.1 Aplysia californica
CTTATTATTATTATTTTAATATTATTTGAATTATTATTAGTATTGTATTTCCCATCCTTCAGGTTCCATGGCAGGTCTCGGAATTGCCATGGTCATCATTGGGGGAACTGCTGGAGGGGCAGGAGCTGCTTTTTTCCTCAGATGAAATTAAGAGTGGCTCGTGCTGCGGCATGCCATATTTTCACATTTTAATTTCAAGAATTTATGACCAAGTGTTTTCATTCACATGACCCTTTACCCCATAGCATCACCGACCTCAGTACAGCTGGATTCCCAACGGCAACATTGTTTGCTGAAGGCGATAATTAATTGTTTCTACTATCATGGAGAATATATCAATGTTGAATAACTGATGCCCAAAGCAAGTAATAGGCAACAGCCTACTGTTTTCTTTCATGCCTGTTCTGGTCTTTTTGCAGTACGGTACTCAGTCTTGGCAGACATTCGTTACAGTACTTCTGGGCTATCATACGCCTTCTATTGGCATGTATTTCTGTGGTTTGAGCTTTTTTTTTTTAAGAAGAGGAAAATCTACTAAATTTATAACTATTCCTTATCAAAATAGTCCTTCTACTGATTTCGAAGAGAGAATTGTTATATATTCACTTTCCAAAAAACGTTTTAATTTAAAGTGGTGTATTTTATTAAGGTAGGGTCTACAACATTAGAGTACCTGACAGTGTTTCTGTTTAAATACTTTTGTTGGAGTGTTGTTGCTGTACAAAAGTTCATTCATGATAATATGTAAATTTACAAATGTCATTTCATTATACCCTCACAGTCACAAACCAATTCGATGGCTGTTTTCTCACCTTTTCGAATATCTGATGTGTGCGTGTTCATTCAGATCTCTGTGAGAAAAAAAACTCGTATTGTCATGGCTAATCATTTTATCCAATAGACCAGTTTTCTTACACCCCTACACCCTTTACATGAGAATACAGCTGAAAGTTTCGTTAGATCGATGAAGAACGCTTTCTGTTCTGTTTCTTTTTCACAGATGTACGTTTTCAGCTAATGTTGTCGTTCATAATTCCAATATTGTTTTTCGTCGACATGCAACGGTGTCTTTGGAACGTACAAGTATTTTAACGATGAGGGAGCACTACACAGTCTGCCTATTTCAGTCTTTTTTCATATGCCTTTTTAATTAATGTCGTGTTTGTTCTTTTTAATTTTTTATTCATTAAATCTTTATTATTGTTCTTATTTATTAATTTATTTATATCTTTTAT
>NW_004797823.1:368185-370922 GCF_000002075.1 Aplysia californica
TTTTTTTCCCCTCCTTTTCCACACACGCACAAAAAAATTTAAATAATAAAAATACACACGGAAGAAAGTAATAGACAGGAAAAGTAGTCATTTTTCTTGTACCGGTTCAAAGCTTTGAATGACCAGGGTAAGAAAAAAAATAGAGTTTCATTTGATTAAAGCAACTATATATAGATTATGAACACAGTCCGCACCCAAAACGGACTCACTGAATGGTTCGACGTGTCATCTGGAGTGAGACAAGGGTGTGTGTTATCACCGCTACTATTTATAATATGCATTGTACACGGACAAAATAACAAAAGAAGCAAACCCCAACCCGATAGACCTGAATAAATGCTGTTTGCAGACGATCAAAGCCTGGCATAATATGAGAAAGAAGAGCAACTTCAAGAGCACACAGACAAGCTGAAGACACAATGGGCAAAGCCCAATAACATGAATATAAGTAAAAGCAAAACGGAGACGATGAAAATTAGCAGAACACCTGGCAGCCTTAATATCACCATCGACGGAAATCAGCTGAAAAAGTAAGCGAGTTCAAGTATCTTCCTGGTAGCATCTTTTCTGAAGACGGACGTCTCAACAGAGAAATTGAGAATACAAAAGGTTAATAGTGTCAGCTACCAGTTTGCCCCACTCCTCAAACATCCTAACATCCCCACTGAGACCAAATCCAAGGTCATTAACTCTGTCTTCATCCCCACCTTGACTTACCAGTGCCAGATATGGACCCTGACCAAAAGTCTGGAACGTAAGATAACCATCTGCGAGATGAGATGCCCAAGGAGAGCTGTCAGCAAAACCAGACGGGACATGGTCAGAAACAACAAGATCAGAGAAGAAACAACACCTGTCCTCCACTACATTCGAAGGCAAACAATCAAGTGGTTTGGACATCTCACACGTATGGCACCTAACCAGATTGCCAGTAAAGCCTACTGCAGGAAAGTATCAGGGTACAAGGCAAAAGGAAGACCAAGAAAGACCTGGATCCAGGGTGTGAAGGATACCCTGAAAACATACAATATCCCACCCAGCCAGGCCATCAAACGCTTGCTAGAGACAGGAAGCTCTTCCTCTCCTCGACGACCTAGAGGTACAAGAGGGCGGATAAAGTAAAGTGAAGTAAAGTATATTATACATACCCACTGATTGGAACCCACATAGTATAAGATCAATGGAAAGACCACGTGGAACCCGGGGAAGAGTCACAGAAATTGATGTACAAAAAAGTGGGAAGACATGGCAGGGGAAGGTGGAAAGTGTTTGTTCGTGATCTGTATTGTGATTTAGGGTGAAAAAGGCAATGATGATGATGATGATATACCCACTACCCTGTCCCCTCTGTTGGTTCTTGGTTCTTTTCTTCATACTGATTTATTTTGTCAAGGGATCTGTGACAATCTTAAACTCCCCGTTCATTGTGAAACAATATGCTATTGCATAAGATATATTATTATAGGCCTACCCAAAGCGTGTTCAAATAAAGTAGTGTGAGTTCAACAAGAAAAAATTTATGTCCACCCCTGCTACCACAAAGCAAAGTGCACAAGTAAGTCTCAATGATAAAAGTCTCTTTTCTATAAATCAAACTAGACTCGTCCGTTTCGCAGTCCAGGATTGATTCAATATATATCTGAGTTAATCGTGACCCAACTCTGTGGACCCGTTAGTGTCGTAGGTGCTTGGTTATTTTATAACAGAAACACATAGCATGACAGCGACTTTTGAAGTTCCACACAGTACACAGGGACAACATACGACGAAGGCTGTCCCAGAAAAGATTACTATAAAACTAACAGTTTTGTCGTGATTGAGATACAACTAACGGGTCTAGAGTCCCTTTTTTCCCCCACGTAACCCAAGTGAATAGTCAAACAGAATTTTGCGTCGAACGACCGGAGCTTATATCTAACATGCCCCATAAAGTTTGTGCCAAGAAGGATTTTCTTCCTGGACAGATAATATACAGCTGCACTGGTCCAAACAGATGGAAGATCGGGACAATGATTCAAGAAACTCTCATTAAGTTCTTGGAAGTTACCAGCAGGCCCAGGTCCCGTGTTGCAATGTGAATTTTGCCTGCACCGTTTCAACACTGCACGACCTCAGAATTACAAAATTCTCTCTGCTTAGTACCAGTTTTGAGAAAATTTTACGTCAAAGATTTTGAATTTCACAACATGTGAAGCTTTTTCGAATGCAACTCTTTTAATATTTTGATAACGACTCCGAATAATCTTACGATTTAGATAGAGCAGATAGAACATTTAATTTTTTTTCTATCTCGTCATGGTCTTAGTAACTCAAAACTGCCAAAAATCTCAGTAGAACTACTAGAATTTTATAATTCTAAGGTAGCGGCTTAGCAAACACCAATGGTCTGTGTCTTGTGATCATTTAGGGTTTAGGGTGTCAACTATAATATTAAAACCCATTGAGGTCCTTTTTCTTTGTATCATAGCTCAATTAAATTAAGACAATTTTGAGATTTATTTTTTTTGGAACGATCCTAGGCATCAGCACTGTCAAGAATTATTGTGAGCCTCCCGTCATAACAAATGAGATTTTAAATAAATTCAGCTTTTTTTTCGGTGTTAACACCCGGATGATAAATCCGAATTGCTCGTTGCGTAGATTTGTAGAGGCCTATGTCCTTTTTCAAATAAATTGCACCAATGCTAGAAGACCCTTGACTTTCTTTGGTTGCATTATTTTTTTTTCCTTGTACTTG
>NW_004797823.1:371808-373028 GCF_000002075.1 Aplysia californica
TGTGTGTGTGTGTGTCTAATGCTGGACCAGTAAAGTATAGCTTTACTTATAAAGTTGCAGGGACGCTTTTCGCTGTTCCCCAATGTCAAAAATTAGTTTAGTGGTCCTTGATACATTTCTTGCTTGCTATGAGATACCAGAAGTTGTAATGTTGAAGAGTGTAGTCCTGGTGAGATTCGCATTACAAAGTATATTGCATTGGCCAATCAGAGGACCATAAGCACTAACTACAGTAATTATTGTATTATTGGAAAAGACAATATACAGTACCATTAACGAATGCCTTTGCAGTGAACATAGCATCCAACGACATCGGACTCTCGATATATATTAAAATATATATTTAAAACAATAAATGTGAGTTTTTAAAAAAAGAATTTGGCTGATTTCTTTAATATATTAAATGGAATTGATCAGGACATTGGTTCATTTCCTTCTGAAGCTAGTATTCAACAACAGACTCTCAAAACTACATTCTTAAAATTTCAGCTCTGCCCTTGACCAGTTACAAGCAAATCGGTACAATCGCTGAGTAAAACAACCCGAAATTACACAAACATACACAGATACACACAAAAAAAAACAAACACGCACTTACATCACATGCACTTACACTGCGGGAGCGCGTGTTTGAGTTTGTGCGCGCGCGGATTTGTTTGAGTGTGTTTGTCACGTATTCATGGCGATGTATGTATCCTAATTCTGGCGAAATTCAAACAATTATGCTTACATTAAGAAAAAACATCAAAGACACAGTAAAATAATTTAGGATAATGAGGACCATACTTGTGGATTCGGTTTGACAAAGTTACAGGAGAATCCCACTATTCGTTACAGAAGTCATGGACTGGGCGGTTAAAGAATGTGCTTGATGTGATGGCAGCCATGACAGACACACTCCCTTAATCGGCACTACCTCAAAATTTGATTTCTTTTCCTTCCACGATACTCTTAGCAATCTCCTAAGAAACCACATTTCTGTTGCTTCTATTTTACTTCCACTGTCTTTAGTGATTGTCCAGCATTCACAGTCTTATAGAAGGGTTGACCATACATAGCATTTCAGAACTTTCGTTTTGGTGGTCATTGAGATGTTTCTATGTTTCAATATTTGGCTCATTTGACTAAAACTAGCCTGAGCCATTGTAATTCTCCGTTTTATTTCTGTGGAACATTTGGCATCAGATGTGATCATATATCCTAAATATATAAACTGTTGG
>NW_004797823.1:374593-394518 GCF_000002075.1 Aplysia californica
CCCCACACACACACACACACATGACAGTACTTTCCAATCACTTTGGGAAGTTTTGACTTTCGCAAACCTTAAAACAACGATTAGATCTCTAGATCTTCTATTATCCGAATTCTCCAAATTCTCTAGATCTTCTATTACCTTATCTGGATTCTCCAAATCTGATGTTAGAAAGAGGAAATAGATCTAGAATCTAGATATCTATGCCTGTAAAAGTTTAAGTTAATAAGTTAAGTGTTAGAGCGACTATCACGGTGGACCCTACAAGAACATGCCCAGACTTAACCGCAGTCTGGAGTCAGTGTAGTTTAATATATATAGGCTTCCTAATAATTATTATAATGCCCCTCAGAAGTAGGATGTACAACAGGGAGGTTGAATCAGGCGCTTATTAATTTTTCGAAGTGCCTATTTGCAGCGCCGCGTTGTGATTAACACCAGTGCTAAATAAAACGCAGTGTCACCGTGTGTTAAATATAAAGCTTATATAGATATCTACCTTTTTTGTAATTGTTGGGAGTTCTGGACAGTGCATCTGCGCATGAAGTCAAACCATCATTGTTTGTTTTTTTCTCTTCTTCTCCTCTTCCCGACTGAACAACAATTTTTTTCCATTATAATTATATAACTTGTTGCTTTGTAGTTTTTTATGTTGTGATGATATCACATTTTATTTTGGTTTTGTCCCCAAGAGGAGCTTTTATTGCAAAGTACACTTTTCTTTTTACTAATAATTAGATCTAGGCCTGGTTAAATTTTATTAGTGGGTTTCCTTGGTCTGTGAGTCTAATTTTTTTTTTTTTTTTAATTTTAGGCTCAGGAGAAGAGATAAAAAACTTCCGGGACCGGGATTCGATGCCACGCTTGGAAGTCTGAGCATTAGAGAACATAGACAGCTTTTTCCAGGCCTAACGTTAGACAGAGAACATAGACACTATACCACCTGCTCATTAAAATGCGAAGCCTAGATCAGGTGACGTCATGTGTGATGGCAAAATGTAAAGTGCACACAGAGATAATATTTTTAGGTAGACTATTGTATAGATTGTTTCTAGCCTACTAATATGACAATACTGCAGACAGGATATTAAGTGCTTACCGAGTTGCACCGTCTTGTCATTGTTATCCAAGCGTCTAATTTTGACTTGCTTGCTCAAACTCAAATGATTATGATTATGAGAAATGAACAAGACTACGTTTGCGCAAACAATGTCAGAAACAATTGTTAGATCTAGATCTAGATCTACCCAATATTGATCAGAATAAGACAACGGAATAACAAAAAGGAGTCGAATCCTAGGAAGTTTATCAAGAAACTGAGAAAGCTTCCACAATTCAGGCATAACTAACTACAAATTATTATGTAGAAACGATGGCTGCTAGTAAGCCTACTTGTAATGCTACGTTTCAAATAGCATTGGATCTGTTCAGAATGCAGCGTTTCAAATAGCATAAATATATGGAGCTAATCAGAATGCAGCGTTTCAAATAGCGCCTGCCTTAATTTTCGGGCATGTGGCATGGTATCATCTTAAAGCTTCATCTGTCTATCTGTCATTGAAAAAAATACCCGTTTATCTCTACAGGTTAGCGAGGTGTTGAGAATTTGTGATTGAAGGAAGTGTGGTGCCCTGGCCTAGCTGGTTTCAAAAGTAAAATTAGCGAGACAAATTATGGCCTCCAAAATTTGGTAGCTTCAATAATTTGAGAGCCTTAGAAACTAAAAATTAATATTTTTTGTGCCTTTAGTCAATGTTTCTTTGTACAATCTACTCCAAAATTTAATACACCATTTACAGTCAACTGTCATATAAAAAAAAGTTTTAAAGCATCTATCTTAATTAATAAAATAAATAAAGTTTATATTCATTGACTATACATAGGCTACCCTTTAATAATGCTGTTATATTTCTGATTTACCAGTTTCACCCGATATTTCCATATATAAGAAGAACATTTTTGTTCTAGTTTATCACAATGTCATTTGCTTGAGCATATTGTACATTATCTGACAGTATTTAGGCTATAGTCCACTTTGCAAGTACAAGGTGTGCTTTTATTTATACACCATTCTCAAAATTATGAGTCAGATTTTTGTTTTTGTTCAATATTGATTTTACCAATTATTATGTTTTGATGGTGAAAGGGAACATAGTAACCTATTTCCCTAGTTTCTTATCATAACCATAGTCTTTGAATCTATTTATAATATAAAATAAGCTGGTCTCTTTTTCTGGGAGTGAGCTTCTGACTCCCCGTGACAAGTATTGATCCCAGACTCTGACCATCTGTTGCTGTAGATCCTTGTTTTAATAGAAACTGGGATGGAGAGGAAATTGCAGACCATTACTTATATTAATGTGGACTTGAGACTAATGTACTGTTACCACTGTTGCTTGGGTTATTGGCTTCTTAGATGTAAGAGGTATGTTCAGTATTGTCATTTGTTGTGCAGGCTTGTTATAGCGAAAGGCTTGGTGAGTGGTTTGCTTATCATGAAAATTTTAGCTCATGTGCACACTTGCATGCTCACGTGAACACACACACACCCGCACACACGCATGCACACACACACACACACACACACACACACACACACACACACACACACACACACACTCTCACTCACATTTGAAGGGCAGTGTTGAAGATGAAGGAAAGTACTTGGATAGCAGAAACATGGGTTACTTAACAATCATTTTTTTAAAAGTAACAGTAGTGTATGATGTTCAATCTTTTAATGTTTGAATAAGTTTATTAGACAGAAAAGTGGGCAGCTTTAATAATCTTATCTACAACACTTCAGAGTCTACAAAGCAGGTTTAGATTGCTTGGTGGAAGACTCCACCTAATGCCAGTTTGAAACGTGATGTGTGTCAGAGTCTTAAAAGGGGCTGTCATGGCCTTGAAGTTAAGGTGTTGGCCTCTCATTCAAAGGTCCTGGGTTCAAATCCGGGAAACGATGGAAAAAATTTCTTCTCTAAAATTGTCTCCTTTCACATCCTTTCCTGCTCTCTAGTCATGTTCTGTCGTCTGCTTTTGTCTCCTCTTTCTGCTCCCACCCCCTCACCTCCTTTGCCCCCTCCTCTGGGCTCCTGACTCTTTCTGCAGCCTTTCTACTGCTACTCCTTGGCTCCTTCTTACTGCTATCTTTCTGCCATGCCCCTGATCTTCTGGTAGGAAAGGCCTTCTTGGACAATGGCAAAAAATCTCGGAGGTCCCGTGTGCAAGTTGCACACGTTAAAGATCCCTTGGTGGTCTAAAATTAAGAGTAGGATTCGGCCCCCCCCCCCCCGTCAAAATTCAAAATTTCCAACCAACTGAAAATATTAGGTGTGTCTCGCCCGCTCATATGACCGTATACAGTTGTGAGCGCCGTAAAACACTTACAAAAAAGAAAAGAGTCTTAAACTGAGCAGTCAATTTGAAGTGTCAACTTTTTCAGTTTCTATTAGAACTATTTTATTTAATGCTAATAATACTATATATATTTTTTACGTGCCATATGCAATACAATGAGATGATAATACAACAAAGACTAACTATATAGATAGTAGTGCCTCAGCTGCCTTTAAGCAGAGCCATATAAATACAAGGTTTGGTGCCTTTTTACGTTTCAGGTGCCTGTGCAAAATGGCTGAAGGTCCACCAGTCCTACCTGTCCCTGAGATGAAGAAGGAGAGGTATGTTTAGGAGGTGGTGTTTATGTGTGGGTGTGGAAAATGTTTGCTATCATTTTTAACACTTTGCTGTCACTTGGTGCAATAATGCGATGGTGAAAGTTATCCGTTCTGGTCACCTGGTGTAGTTATGCATCAGGCCCGAGAAGTCACTCTCTTGGCTGGGTGACCAGATGGAGTATTTTGTACTGCTGGCTGTGTGACAGCAAAGTGTTAATAATCAGAAAAAAAATGTCCATGTTCGCTGAAGTGTTTGTATAAGCACAAAACTCCCAATTATCTTACCGACTCCAATTTTTTTTTATCACACATTTTATAATCAAGAGCATGTTCACACTTCATTGGTTAAAATGCTTTTAGGAATAAGTGTAGGATGTAAGGAAGTGTTGAGTTAAAGAAAACAAAGTATTTCATAGTCCTTTTAGACTGAACACAGTAAATCTGAGAACAGTGGTAAACTGAAAAAAGACAAAATCCCTGATCTTTTTTCTTCTATTTGAACAACCTCTCTAAGCTGAAAATATGGCTAAACCGAAGAAAATCTGGTGGTCCCATATATTTTGGTTTAAGCGGACTCCACTCTATCTTATTTCGCTGAAGTATGCTTTTGAGAAGTTAGTAGTGTGATGAATTTAAAAAACAGTATTGTTTCGTTCTTGAGCTAATGTCCTTGATATTTTTTCAGATATGATGAAATCAAAAAGAAATTTGTTGAAAAGTTTGGAGAAGATCCTGCCTTTTTTGCTAGAGCTCCTGGAAGAGTCAATCTCATAGGTAAGACCAAGGCGCTTTAATAGAAGGATAAATACAAAATCTTAAGTATACAATAAGTTTTTCTCCAAAGTGAAGTTTAAAAATTAATCAGTTATTTAAATGTGGTTTAGGGTGTTTTTTTTGTGGAAATCTGAACACGAATACAATTTTTCATGTTTTTTTAAAAAGTGAAGCTTCAAGCTTTTGTTGTGGATGTCTGTCCCATGACTAACATTTTCTGTTAGTTTTTGCATATACAATTCAATTGCTTAATTTTCTTGTTATTAAGGGCAAATCGTCATCTCTCTCTCATTGGTATTTCTATACAGAGTACTTGATATTAATGTCACATGTGTAAATATTTCTATTGCCATGGCCATGCTCAGGATGATACAGAGTTTTTTCAAAACAAGTTTTGAGTGCATATTTTTCTTAGTTTAACGTACAACAGTGATTTGGGTATTCGGTTTGGCTGAGTCTGATATCTGTTCATTATTTCTCATTTGTAGAGGCCAAAGCTGTTTGTGTTATAAACCAATAAAATATTTTAGCCAGTGTGATACAGGATGTGTAATATCCGTCCTGTTTTCCTCTTGTAGGAGAACACATTGACTACTGTGGCTACTCTGTTCTGCCCATGGCTGTGGAACAAGATATTGTGATGGCAGTGAAGCCAGACAGCAGTGGCAAGCTGACCCTAGTCAATACTGATGGCACATTTGAGTAAGCTAGTTTTTGACAGTTTGAGGTTTGAAGTCTTTAATTTTATTTTTTGCTTTTCAAGTATCAGAATCTGATTGGTTTGTTATGATAAATTAACTTTTATTAAAAACCACTGTGCCGTTACATAGAATGTGTGATCAGAGGTCTCCTGGAATGATGTGTATGTTTCCAGAGGAATGGGAAGAAGGGAAAGTGAAAGAAACAGTACTGTCGAATATACTATGGATCAGTTGATGTCTTTGGGAGAGTGAAAAAATGAACAACTCATCCAAAGCTCAACTTAACTGTCACAACCAGAAAATCTTTTCCCCTGCTTATTTTAACTCTTTAACCCCTGATTCAGTTTTTTCCACCGTTTCCCGCAGTTTTTTCAACAGTCATCTAAACCTAGTGCACTATGTCTCATCATAACCCCAAAAGCTTGCCTCCAACTTCTTAATAGCAGAAACAAAGGCTTATTCATTATTAAAAAACTTGGTTCGGGAATACAGTAGTCTCCGCCTAAGATCCCGGTGCTCAGGAGCAAGGAAATGCGGGATCTTAGGCGAACCGGGATCTTAACAAACGAACCCAGGGAAGAATCTATGGTGACCCATGTTAAGGCTCACAATCGGTAAAATGGTCTCCCTCCACTCTACAATGAACTGACGTGCCCCCTTGGTGGGTTTATGGCATATGGCGAGCAAAGAGCGGTTAACCTTGATGACCTATCACGGTGCATAATGGCATGAGGCGTGCCATTTTCACTTATTATCCTATCATGAGTCTCAAGATCTACGCTTATCCAGTTGCCCGTCCCCTTTACCTGTCGAAAATTTATAGATTTCCATCTCTGACCGAGTCCCCCCCCCCCCCCCAACCGCCTTTGTCGTTACACACCATTGCGTTGTGAACACACCAATTAATATTCAGTCTGTCTTGCAAATTCGGGAGTAGAGACAACTGCTGCAATGGTCAGGGAGGAGTTCACGGTTTGATGTGATATCCCGCCTGTAGCGAACGTGTAGGCCCTACCCACCCAGCGAATGATGCAAATTTAGGGGGAGAGCTCAGGTGTGAGTGCGATGCGTGGGGAAAGCAAACGCGTCGGTCAGTTCACACCCCGGTGTGGTCCCATCTGGGGCAAACATTGTATCGCTTCGAGTTTTACAACGTGTGTGTGATCACATTTACAATAGTGGCTGATCTTTGACGCAACGGACAGTTTATTGATCTCAACTTTTCACTCTTGGTTGATCGGCTGTGCCCGCCCGGGTTTTTGTTTCACAAATTATGATCTGAAATGCAGGATCTTAGCCGAATGTAGACCATCAGAGCGAGATCTTAGGGGTGACTTTTGTATAGTAAGAATTCTGTTATCCTAAAACAACGGGATCTTAAGCGAACAGGGATCGTAAGCGGTGGGATCTTAAGCGGAGACTACTGTAGTTTCGAAAAACAAACAAAAACCAGCATTTAATAAAAAGAAACAGTTGTCACTAGTACTGGACGCTTCCAGCATCTGATAGGGAACAGGGTTATTACCGCCGAGCGTCCAATGGGGTTCAGAGAGTTAATATTAATGCTTTGGCAAAAAAATCGCGGCAATAGGAAAGGTTATCGAACAATATTTATTTACTTGATTATTAACCACGTGCTTGTGTGTGTGTGTGTAAGACTCTGTGAGAGAAAGAAAGAGAGAGAGAAAGAGAGTGGGGTGAGATGGGGGAGTGGTTCTAAGCATTCACTGGCCTCAAAATAATGTACCAGTACATCTGCCAAAAACTCGCCCCTCACTGGAACTGTTTACACTGTTCTGACTTAAACTTTCGCTTCTTGCCGTGTCCTGTATTCTCAAAGTGTACTCTGTACTTTAGATCACTAAAATTTCTTGAATTTATTAGCGAAAATAATGTTTTTACACTGGTAAGTTTTAGACTTTTCTTTTAAAAAGTAAAAATTCTAACAAGGAATCCAGGGTTCAGAAAATGAACGTTACACTTACCCTAAGTTACAGTCGAGACTACGTTTTTAGCCGAATATGTTATATAAGTTAACATATAACATAAGTTATAAGTTAACTGGCCACCCTACCTCAGTATGCCGAAAGCCCAGGAAGTTGTCTTATCAACGAGGCAATCCCCAATGTCCGTATCGGATGTACCGAGGTTTTACTGTATTGCTCACCATCTTGCGGTGCACCATACTCTTCAACCTTGAGGGGAGGGGAAGCAACGTTAACAACGAATGTGCTTATTGTATTGTGACATGCACCCACTGTTGCGCTCTCCTCACCATTTCATTTAGGTACTATGTAGGCCTATCAATGCGCGTTGATCTGCTCTCCCTAAGGCTGATTGTATTTCTATGTAAAATATTACTACTATCAAAACTGTTGTGAAACATCTGATGATACACCATATGCACAAAAGATTAAAAAATCAGTACAACTGTTACATTCTTGCTGCCAGGGGTAAAAAAGCAAGTGTTACGTTTGAAGTTTGTGTTGAATTCAACGTAACTGTTTGACTTTAACAAATGTAAAAGAAGAAAAGGTGCTGGGACCTGAGAAAAAAATAAACTTAACCGAAGATCAGTTCAAGTGAGTTCAACTCAATTGGTGTTAACAGTACTTGTACTTCCTACTTACTTTAAGTACAGAATGAAGTACTTTATGTACAAAATTTGTTCCTACAGCACATCTTTTGGAGGGTTGTTATTGTTCAGTGACTCTAGCTGTAAAAGGTATAACCTTGTGTCATTTGGGTTGTGACTTTTAAAAAAGATTTATTCTGTTCATCGAAGTGTAGCTGGGTTCTTGGTTAATGGCACTGTTAAGTTGAATTTCCACACAGGATGGGAGAAGACTGAGCCAGAAAGTGGCAAGCTGAGTGTGTCTCATTAACTCTTTGTGATCTGTGTGTGTTATCTATCTGAGGGGGTACAAGACTATTGAGCAACATTTTCTGTGAGAAGTTCAGCAGGCAGTGGTCTTGTGTCATTCATGATGTCATGTTGTAGTGGCTTTGGGTTCTTTATAAGTGGGTTCTTTATAAGTGTGTGTTCATAATGGGGGCTGGAGGAGGAAGGTGTTGTGAACATTCAAGCATGTTGGAACAATGAAAGAAAAGATTTTGGATTGTTTTATATGTAAATTTAATGTGTGCAAAGCAAAAAATATAATATTATTGAGACTTGATGTAACCTTTACTTTTGATTTTTGAACTTGAACAAGAATTATTTTTTCTCGTCTCTAGGGAATATGAAGGTAACGTGATGAATATACATATCACCAAGGATGTGCCCCACTGGTACAAGTATGTGCTGTGTGGTGTGCTGGGGATCAAAGAGCAGTTCTGCAGCCTTGTCACGCAGGGTTTCAAGGCCATGGTTGATGGAACTGTGCCAAAGAGTGCTGGGCTATCTAGCTCTAGCGCTCTGGTGTGCTGCTCTGCTCTGGCCATGCTGAGGGCCAATCAATGGCCTATGTCGAAGGTATGGATCTCCTTTTTCTATTATTTCCAGAATTCTTGACAGCGTGGATGTTTCAAACTGTTTATTTCTTGTTTGAGAGTTAATATTCTTGTTTATGGGCTGTGTTTTCAATAATTTGTGTTGTGGTGAACCTCCATATATTATTGTAAATCATTGCTGGATTCAGGTAATACCTCATAGGGGGTTTATTATCCAAGTGTCCTTGGCAGTTGGTATTTTGCCAAGTTGTAATATTGGTTATTAAAACTGCCTGCAGATCTTGGTAACATTAGAAGTTCTCTTTTTCTATGGCAGGAGCAAATCGCAGAGACGTGCGCCAAGTGTGAGCATTACATCGGTACAGAGGGTGGTGGCATGGACCAGGCAATTAGTATCACTGCTCGGTTGGGCAAGGTGAGGCTCTGATTGTGCCGTAGCTGCTATTTTTTAGCTCTGTGACAGATACTAAGTGTTTTTTTCGTTTCGTGTACAGAGTTGTGATTGGATTGCCAATGTCATCTGTCAAGACAAAGTCTATCCTTGCTCCCAGATTTCTTTTTTGAGATATCTGTTTAACACTTATCCTGCTTGTGATGTGTGTCTTCCATGTTATTCTGAGAACTTACTGTGTACCTTCTATCTCCTTTTTGCTCTACAGCCTTATTGGAAAAAATCTGTAGCCTTGATTTTCTCTAATTTGATGTTCACTCATAGTCGTAAACGCCTCAGACCCTGCAGATAATGTTTCATATATAGCAATGCATTTACTTTATCAATGCACGGATTCACACTGTAGATGACTGTCTAGTATGGGCCATGGATGCACACTATCAATTTGTCTAGGTGGATTTTCAGCAGGTTAACTCAAATGCTTCTACTTTTTTATTTATTGTGAAAAAATTGGGTGTCAATTTCAAATTTGAAATTAGATTGTCATGTGTTTTGCTGTTTATCAACTGAGCTGCCATTCTCTTTCACTGCTAATGCATCTATGTACTTCCCTCTTGAAAATTAGACCATGATCCTAGTCTGCTGTGGGTCAAATGTTTATATTTAATCGTAAACCTTGCTTGTGACTGAGCGACAGTATGATGAATATATCCCACTGTTTCATCTCTTGTGAGAGTATTAGAATTATAAATGTAATCTTGAGTGAGTGTTGTAGTTTTTGTATGGGATGAATCAAATATAAACATGCTTATGCATTCTGCACAAGGAGTTTTTCTTCTTTCTTTTTCTTCTTTCTCATGCAGAGTCAATGATATAACTGCATTAGGCCTTACTTTTACAAATAGTATACTTATGTCTTCACTGTTTTATGTTTCAGGCGAAGCTCATTGAATTCAATCCTCTGAGAACAACAGACGTCCAACTTCCTGGCAATGCATCATTTGTTGTGAGCAACAGTCTGGCGGAGATGAACAAAGCTGCCACACCCCACTTTAATATAAGAGTTGTAGAGTGCCGGCTGGCTGCTCAGGTAGCGCTTGGTGATATCAGTTCTCTCTTGCCTCGCTTCTTTAGCCTGTCCTTCTGGTTCTATAAACATTAGAACCTGTACAAACAGCCACCTGTATAAAACAATCTCCTGTATAAATGGCCATTTCCCATTTCCTCCCTTATGTAGTTTTTACTTTATAATGTCACTGTATGTGACGGCCACCTGTCTAAGATGGCTACTGTTCTCCTTGACAATGAATGGCTGTCCTAGACAGTTTTTGACTATATTTCAAAAAGTTTTAATGAAAAATGTGCTCAATGTTAAACTGGAATTATTATTGAAGTGACTGTTTGGTTATACAGATGGCTTTGGTGGGATAAACTTGTCTGGCTTTGGTATGGTGAAGCGAAGTACTGTAAGCAGCTCATAGACTGAATTGTTAACTCTTTTTCTGCGAGCTTACAGAGATGCGAATCTAATTCACTGATAAGGCCAACTTCTTACGGCCAGCGTTCCCTGCGAGGTGCCGGGGTCACTCAGGGGTCAGAGAGTGTACGGCAGGAGGCCATAGAAACTTGTGTTTTTGCTGTTAATACCATCGGTGGGGGGGTTTGTTAATTGATAAGGAAAATAATGTCCTATCTTTTTCAGCACATACAAGCTTTCTATGAACAAATATTACGAATAGATGGAAAACCCCCTTTCTTAAGTTAATAAGTCATTACGAGTAGTTACGCTCATTCGAATAACCCTTCTAGATGCAATTGTTGTTACAATCTAGGGTTTCAAAGGAAAAAATACAGGTCAATTTCTGAATGTTTTGTTCTCAAATTTTTCTTTCTAACTCTAGCTGCACAGTGGTTTTCAAAACCATCAAGTAGAATTATTTTTATCAGGAAATAACATTTGTGTCACGACACAGAGGAATCAGGCACTCATCAGTTTTGGGGCATATGGTGTCATTGTTATCATCTTAGAGCTTGTTCATTTGTCTTGATTTCAATGAAAAAATTACCCATCTTTCGTCAATAAAAGTCGAGATATTTTGGATTGAACGAGGTGGGGGTCCCCTGGTTTCAGAGTTAAAATTAGAGGGAACATGGTCACCAAAGTTTGGTGACTTTCAAAGTTTGAGAATCCTTAGAAACTGTAAATTTACATTTTTTTGGCCTTAAATCAAAGTTTTTCAGTAAAAGTCTTACACCTATGCGTTTTTAAATGGACATAAAGGTGTTGAGCCAAAACATACAAAGTTGATAAAAATTGCCAAATGAGAAGAAAAATGCAGTTTTCTTTGATTTCATTATTTTAACGAGCAGCTGATTCACCACGATATCTCACATTTTGAGTAAAGCTCATTGAAAGGTTTTTAAAATACCCCTAGAAGTCTTGTTTTCTCGTTATCCTTCTGAGTTCCACATGTCTAAGTGAGTCTATTTGTTCACTTTTCATTGGAGGAACATGTAGAGCTACCAACATTATGTGTTTCGGATGAGATGTACACCTCAGTTTCTAACAAACACTGGCAATTCTAGAAGTAAGCCACAAACGGACACAAACACAAGCAGACTGATGCATACACACTTTGGCGGCAAAATACAGGACTCGCTGATACAGCGCGCATCAGCTAAGTAGGCTCGAGCTGATCTGAGACCTGTCGGAAAGTGAGGGTGCCGATATATCCACTTATCGGTGTGCATAAAATATGATCCCCAGGGAACCAGGGTCTAGTTATTTGAGAATTATGGTGACTCTTCGATAGTCTTCCAGCGCAGATGATGTAACAAGAGCATTTTATGCTTTGTGGATGTTGTGTACAGTTCTTCTTTTTCCATGCAAAACTCAAGCCTGTTTCCAATGTCTCTCCCCCCCCCCCAACCCCACACACACACACACACATACCTTTCCCTCAGGTACTGGCCCAATCCCAGGGTTCTGTGAAGTGGAGGGAAATAAAACGTCTGGGCGAGCTACAGGAGAAACTGGGGCTCAGTCTGGAGGACATGCTGTCCCTTGTGGCCACCAAGTTACACACAGAACCCTACAGCAAGGAGGAAGTCTGCAGCATCTTGGGGACAACACCAGAGGAGCTAGCAGAGACCAGCCTTAGTTCAAACACGCTGCACGGTAGGTATAATATATGAGGTATCGAGGGGAAACCAGGCGCTCGTCAAAATAATGAAATTGAAGGAAGCTGCATTTTTCTTCCTTCTTGGCAATTTTTTTATTGAAATTTTGTTTTTTGGCTCAACACATTTTATGTCAATTTAAAAACAAATTCCTTTGTGGATTTTACCGAAATACGTTGATTAACCCTATCTGGGGTCATTTTGTACCCCTAGGATTGTATTCTTTACATTTTAGAATACTTCTAGTGCGAAGATCTCTTTGATACTTTCAGTATTTCTCCACAAATCATTTTGACAGACTGCTAAGCAAAGCGTACGGATCGGTTTAACGAGTAAATTTCGGAAAGTGTTGGCACAGAGGTCCCCACGTCGTATGGATAGGATAGTAAAACACGAGGTACTGATAGGGTTAAAGGCACTAAAACTGTAAATTTACAGTTTCCATGGAATCTGCAGCTGTGGAAGTCGCAAAACTGTGGTAGCCATTTGTTCGCTTATTTTACATCCGAAATCAGGTGACTCCCACCTCTTTCAGTCTAAAATATCTCCACTTCTATTGAAAATAGATGGGTTATTTTTTCATCGAAAACAAGACAAATGAACAAGCTTTAAAGTGATGCCAATATCCCCATATGCCCGAAAAATGACGAGCGCCTTATTCCACCATGTCGTTACACATATTGTTTACTAGTAGTTGAAAATGTTTACTTGAAGGAGTGTACCCCTTGGTACTATTAAAATTTTGTAAAATAGAGATCACTTTGACTTTTTTTTTTGCTTTAAGTATATGTATTATATCAATATGAAGGAACAGATGGAAATATTTGGGTCTTTTTAAATTCTAAGATTCCTTCAGCATTCCAGTAATATTGTACTGCCGTCAATGAAAGTTATGGAGAGTAATGAACTTTGATTAACAATTTGAATAAAAGTATACAGCAGGGTCTGACAGCACAGCATATTAATTTTTGCTGTAGGCATTTGCAGATATGTGCATTTCACATTGGGCTTAGTAACTCATAATATAATTTTTCAATGAAGTTATAGGAATGTTGCCTTACTCTATTGTGGTCATGTGATAGCTTGACAGCCTTCTCTCTGTGCCATAGCTATAATTGTTTTTTCCTTTACCATTTTTCTCGCAGTTGAAAGTTTCCGTCTTTACCAGCGTGCCACTCACGTGTACAGTGAGGCGAAGCGTGTGTTGCGCTTTAAGGTTGTTTGCGATGAGCAGCCTGAGGATGCACTGGAGCAGCTGGGTCAGCTGATGAACGAGAGTCACGCCAGTTGTCGTGACATGTATGAGTGCAGTCACCCCGAGCTAGACAAAGTTGTGGATGTTTGCAGGTGAGAGTAGTGTAAACAATTTATCAGTGGAACTTTGACATTTTAACTCTTTCCGGACGTATCGCCAATATATCGGCGCACGTCTATACCCCTTGCGGGGGCTCTCGTGGCTTAGAGGTTAAGGTGTTGGCCTCTCACTCAAAAGGTCCCGGGTTAGAATCCGGGTAGCGACCGAAAAATTTTCTGCTCTAAATTTGTCTCCTTTCACCTCATTTCCTGCTCTCTAATGTTCTGTCGTCTGCTTTCGTCCCCTCTTTCTGCCCACCCCCCCCTCACCTCCTTTGCCCCTTCCTTTGGGCTCCTGATTCTTTCTACAGCCTTTCTACTGCTACTCCTTCACTTCTTCTTACTGCAGTCTTTCAGCCACACCCCTGATCTTCTGGTAGGAAAGATCTACACCTAGCCTTCTCGGACAAGGGCGAAAAATCTCGGAGGACCCGTGTGCAAGTTGCGCACGTTAAAGATCCCTTGGTGGTCTAAAATCGATAAGAGTAGGCTTCGGTCGCCACCCGGGCAAAATTCAAAATCTACTACCAACTGAAAATATTAGGTGTGTCCCGCGTGCTCATATGACCTTATGCAGTTGCGAGCGCCGTAAAACACTTTACAAAAACAAAAAACAAAACCCCTTGCGGATGTATCGCCGATATATCGGCTGCAATAGGGTGCCTCAGTATTGTTTCCTTCTAACTTGAGCCGTTATTTATAATTACTTTTTATTGCTATTGAAAAACTCTGAAAGGATTTAAGAAACGAAAACATCTAGTTTCAATTTGTCTAAGCGTGGGTTTGGGGAAAAACAAGTGAATTAGTTCTTACGTTCTTGCATCAACAAAACGATGTAACCAGACTCAGTATAAATACCATAACTCAAACAAAAATTGGAATACTGCTTTCAAATAAAAAGCTGCGCATTAAAAAATTTATAGATTATGCTCTTGGCCTATATATGATAAGATAGCTATGCTGATTTGCTTTCACATGATTGGTGAATGTAATTTTTTCCATCAAAATTTATTTTTCTCACCACCATCACTATTTTTAACCCTTGTTATGCATACCTATGTTCAAAATTAATCCTTGTTTCATATTGGGATGTACTCCTCATTCAATTTCCTTCAATTTGATATATCATATGTTACGTTTTGAGTGATGGTTATGCTTCTATAAAGTTATTTTGTTCACCACCTGCATAGCCAAATTGAGCCACAAGTTAACTATGTCTAGACCCCAAAAAACTACGTTTTTGAAAGAGTTAATAATTATTTGAATTTATATAAGGACATCTTCCTGTCACTTTGGTTTGCATGGGAGAAATGTATAACACAATTGTGATTAAGTGCCTGTAGTGAGGTCTAAATGAAGATACTAGAAGTGCTTTTCTTCAGCATTAGATTAACTAAGATGCACAGATTTGTATTTTTTTTAAACAGGCCTGCTGTTTGTAGCTTTTCAGAGAATTATTACCATGTTTTATTGGTGTGGAATGAAATGAAAAATGGTAGGTTCTGTCTGTTTTGTTTCTACTGTTCCTGTCCATCTGTCCTCTTTCACAGCCTTTAATTGTTGCTGTGTCTGTATACTTTATAAAAAATTAGCAGTGTGAAGAGGCGAGGCGCTTTCTTGTACCACCGATTTGTGCTCTTTTAAACTATTTTATATCTCCTCAGGTGTTGTATAAATTTGCTGCTACCTCTTTCAGTCTTATTGTAAGGCTGGTCTTGACCTATTCTTCTATCGGCTGCATTTGTCTGCCTCCTGTTCCCAGCTCCTAAAGCTGATACTTGTTTAGGTGGTATGTCTCTTATAGGCATTTGTATATCATTGTAGGGAATGGCCCCTTTTGTGTGTGGTTGGAGGGTGCTCTGGTGTGGTTTGCGCCTTCTTTCCTATCGAACATCTATCGTCCTTTTGTCTCCTTCTCCTTTTGTGTGTTTGTTGCTCTCTTACCTTATTATGTTGCTAGTGCCGTAAAACTTGTTACTAAATTTTTGAAAAAGAAAAATGACCCCTTTTCCTCCTTCCTGTCTCAGTGTCTTGATCTCTGGTTGACATGGATGATGTTCTGTGTCTACAGGCAGGCTGGTGCTGTGGGGTCGCGTATGACAGGCGCTGGCTGGGGTGGCTGTGCCGTGTCACTCGTCAGATGTGATGCCGTCAAGCCAATGCTTGCACAGGTGAAAGACAACTACTACAAGTTGGAACCCAAGAAGATGGAAAGAGTCAAGGAGGCTTTGTTTGCTACCACCCCAGGAGATGGGGCAGCCTTTTATATTTAAAAAATACCCTTCTGTATAGAATAGTAAGTGGAGATTGTTGTGTTATTTCTGACTGATGGTTTGATAAAGAAGCTATATTTACCTTCTCTGCAGCTTTTGTACCTAATTGAACATAAGAGGCAAAAATGTTCTTTTCACCTAATACTCCGTCTCCGGTATCAGCCGTCCTGGAGGTGATATTGCTTTATTTTTCATTAGTTCAAAGAGAAGCTCTCAGCCACACAGTATTTTATAGCATTTCTTCTTACACATAGAAGTCAAAAGTACTATTGTTTTCTTTCGTAGGTTTATGTCCTGTTCATATCACAAGGCATAGTATAATTTTTGTGGGGATTTTTTGTTACCTTTACCGGCCAGTGGTGGTGGTTTTTAATATATTTGAATATTTGATCTAAGTGTACAATATTTTTGTTGAACTTTTAATTTTGAGGTGCTATATTGTTTACTTTGTCTTCAAAGGTCGTCCTGTTGACTGGAGTGCTAAACATTCTGGTTGCATGTCTTTCAGTTGGTTTGTAGCTGTCTAATATTTTTCCTTAGGCATATCAGCGAGAAACTCACTTTATAGCATTAACTCAGAGTACATTAGTTTATGTGTAGTAAGTTATTTCTCAAACAGACTCATCGACTGAAGGTGTTGCTCCGAAAATTTATGAATTTTGGAGGATAAGGAGTTATATTGTCTGTAATGCTCTACCTACCGCTAAGTGCTTCACCAGCCAAATGAAGTTTTGTGAAATGACTCTTCTCTGACTAAAGCGGTTTTCTGTCATATGTCATGTGTGAACATTCTGTACCACAGTTAACACATAAAGTAAGATTTCCAGTGCTTCGGCCTGGACTTGAGATCTCTACTAAGGTGTTCAGCATGTTAATGGGACTAGCAGTGATGTGCCCTTAATCACCGACTGCCAATACTGACACAGCATGGGTAGGCCTGGACATACGAAAAATGCTGAACAACCCCTTTCGGTTTCGATTTCTCCACTGTTTTTACACTATTAAGCAACCTGCTATCGGTCTTGGCGGTTTCGGAAAGGGAAGATGTATTGCCTATTTAATTTGGTAGTTGCGTCTCCTGATCCTTTAGTGTAGCTTTTTGTGGGGGGTTTTTGTAAGGTGAGTTACAATAGGTATTTGTTAGATCTGGTACAGCATTTCATGATTTTAGACTAAAGTTACACCTCATGCAGCCTCTAAAATAAAAATCTGTTCGTTTCTATGGGTTCTTATATTGAACAAGACATATACCAGATGGTCACAAAAGTGACTTAGAAAACTTAGATCCTATTTATAATGTTTATAAGGGTAAAAAAAAAATGTGTCTGTTTTTCAAATAATCATGCAAACAAATGTACGACACCTGGTGAAAATCTGTTTTCACCTCAATAAAACACGACATAAAAATATCTTGAAATTTGTACGTGTGTACCTTGAATAGGTATCTAACAGTGAATGTTCTAAATCACCCTTGAAATGCGGCAGCTGGGGTTAAATTGGGATTTCAACATCTGGCAGTCAGTGAGGTAACCATTCTCATTCATTGCATGTTTTCTTTGGTTTGATGATTAATAGTATAGTTGTGTTCTCTTGTTGGGCTAAAGTGTTGTATTGCATGATAAGTGCTATTGTAATTTGTTACGACTGGAGGTATAGAAAGTGAACTGATCGCTTGCAAGCCATGACAGCCCTGTGATGTGAAGTGTGCTCCCTGACGGTTTATTTTGTTGAGATTAGTCTTTTTGATCCCCTCCCGTATAACATTGACAGAGTAGTTCTAAGGGAGATAGTAAGGGAGACTGCAAGGTTTCCATTAAGAATAAAAGCCACCTCCTTTTGTTAGACAGTCTCAGTGTGTAACTTCATCCTTCGAACTGATGATGTACCCCCCGTGGCAGTGCTACTGGCTGAAGTGTCTTTAAATCTAGGCTATTCCCAAAGGGGGGACATTAACCTGTTCTTATGCACAGTAGAATTGTAAATGGGCTGATTCACCGATGTCATGTTCATAACTGTGCCTGAACTGCAACAGGGAACTGCTGCTTTTTCTTTCCTAATCCTTACTATTGTCATTTTTCCTCTTTTTCTTTTGAAGCTAAAGAGGTGAGCAGAGTAAGTCTGATTCCCTGTAAGGACGTCTCTGTTGACATCCACCCCTTGGCGTTCATATGACCTTATGTAGTTGCGAGCTCCGTAAAACCTCTGCTAAAACAAAAACAAAGTGATGATGTGTTTACATAGGTCATGAAATATATGAGATATCCGCCCTGATTTGAACAGGGTATATTTTGGCTTTCTTAAAGCTCTTGGAGATTCTACTTTTCTTGCCCCTATATGTTGGTCGCTTTCCGCTATAAGCTTATATACTCAAACTATTTGACCCATTTAACTTTTCATCTTTTTGTTTAATATGGAATCATTCACCATGGGGTGTGAACATTTCTCTCTTTACAGTGTGTTGAATAGTAAGCTTGTCATATTTCTATCTTCAATTTTGGTAACCTCACTTTTTGCCGAAATTTTGTTGCTCAAGATGAAACCTTTTTTTGTTTAAAAATACACCCTTTGGAGTTCAAGCTGCATGTGAATTGGGTGAGTGGTGCAAGATCTATGGACCAAACTTGAGATGACTCTAGATTGGAAGAAACTTTATCGATTCCAATCTTTGTTGAAATTTAATGAAATATATGCATGTTTATCATTTATTTAGTGAAACATTTGGCAGTGTAATTAGTTTACCTTATGGCGTATTTTATTATTACACATATGTGTCACGGAGCAGTGGAATCAGGCGCTTGTCAATTTTTGGGTTTATGGAGTTTTTGGTATCATCTTTTTAAAAGCGTGTTCATTTGTCATGCTTTCGCTGAAAAAATTATTCATCTATCTTTAAGAGAAGTCGAGATATTTTAGATTGAAGGAGGTGGGGATCACCTGTTTTCAGACTTAAAATGAGAGAAAAAATGACTGCCAAAGTTTGGTGACTTCCAAGTTTGAAAGTAATGAAAGTCCTTGAAAACTGTAAATTTACATTGTTTGTGCCTTTAATCAACGTCTTTTTAGTAAAGGCCACACAGCACATTGTTTTTAAATGGACATACAAGGTGTTGAGCCAAAAAACAAAAATTCGATAAAAATTACCAATCCCTAGGAAAAATGCTGATATCTTTGATTTCATTATTTTGACTAGCGCCTGGTTTCACCACGCTGCCTTTCATATATAAATAAATACATATAAATTTCTTTTTTCTGTTTAGGGCAACTTTGTTTTGTTCAGAAGAGAGTTTTGAAAGTCTGTCCTATTAGAATTATGAGGTGAAGGTTTTAATTGCCAAGGAATGGAAGTCTGCTTATAATTGAGTGGAACGAGATGTGTTTTCTTTCTGTGACAAAGTAATTTTGACAGACTATTTGTATACTTCCCAACTACTGGGTAATAAGCATCCCTGGTCTGTGACTGTAGCAAAGGATTGCATTTTGTATCTTTGTCTGAGAAAACTGCCAAGACCTTATTTTAAAAAAGGATACTATGGCTGGACTCTTTCATTCAGATTGATAGATTGAAATACCTGCGAGCACCTAGAAAACTTCAGATCTTTCCTGCTTTTCAGTCTAAAAGAAGCTCTTCACGAGATGGATCTTTTGGTTAGTTCTGTTAAAAGGAACTTCATCATACTTCTTAAGGATGTTGTCTTTTTTTAACACTGTGTGACTCATCAGTGAATCTGTCTTCTTTTTGTCTTGAGCTACGCAAATGGCTAACGCCTGCAAAGATTTTAAATTAGTATAAAAGAACTGCTTGGCTAAAGCAGTCTTTATTTATCCTGTGTACTGCTTTATTTTAATGTCCTATATTGAGACATTCTTTTATGTTTATTTGATTTGATTCCTTTCTTTGGCTCTATTTGCTCCAAAGTAAATGCTCTGGCTCAAGTGTTTTAATGGAGCTTTAAAATGTAATTTCAATTGTAGATGTACATACATGTAGTTGGTACTTATACACTGGTGCAAATGCTTTCATGTATACACAGTGGGTTACATTCCTGATTAAATAATTTTTTTGTTTCTTCCATGTTTTGATGAATTTCTCTAGATGAAAATGATTTAGCTGATTTTCCGGGGG
>NW_004797823.1:394618-439417 GCF_000002075.1 Aplysia californica
AGGGGGGGATATTAAACTACACAAAAAGTTATTGTTCTGTGCAGCTGTTGTTGTTACCTGGAAGTGTAGAGAGCATTTTCTGGGAGTTTTCCGACTTGTTACTAGATCATAGGGGCAAACAGACGCTGGACATAATTGCAAATAGAGAAGTTTTGAGACTCTAGCAGCATAGAAGCTGATTAGTCATATTGTCAGTGCATACATCTGTATAAAGTGTTTTACGGCGCTCGCAACTGCATAAGGTCATATGAGCGCGCAGGACACACCAAATATTTTCAGTTGGTAGGAAATTTTGAATTTAGCCCGGGTGACGGCCGAACCCTACTCTTATCGATTTTAGACCACCAAGGGATCTTTAACGTGCACAACTTGCACACGCGCCCTCCGAGATTTTTCGCCATGTCCGAGAAGGCTAGGTGTAGATCTTTCTTACCAGAAGATCAGGGGTGTGGCTGAAAGACAGCAGTAAAAAGAAGCGAAGGAGTAGCAGTAGAAAGGCTGCAGAAAGAATCGGGAGCCCAGAGGAAGGGGCAAAGGAGGTGAGGGGGTGGGGGGCAGAAAGAGGAGACGAAAGCAGACGACAGAACATTGCAAGAGAGCAGGAAATGAGGAGAAAGGAGGCAAATTTAGAGAAGAACATTTTTCGGTCGCTACCCGGATTCGAACCCGAGACCTTTTGAATGAGAGGCCAACACCTTAACCTCTAGACCACGAGAGCCCCCCTATACATCTTTATCTATTTGCGTATGGAGCATTAAGATACTTTTGAGAAAATGTTTAAAAACTTTTTTATTAGTCTAATACGCCTTTTAGTCTTGTGACTTTTACAATTTATCTTTATGATGTCATGAATTATTGTTGCAAAGTAATCTGTGAGAGCTGATTTTTTAGATTGAGGTCAAATACCTTAAGACTAGAGTTTTCAAAATTTTGTTCCATATGCAGATAGTGAACTGCAATGACGATATGTCATACAAAGGAACATGTTCAAGTATGACTATGAGATGACAAAATGTGGTTTTACAGTGGTAAAACTGACAAAAACAGAGTCTTAATCAAATTCATAGAAGTGCATTGACCTGGCCACATTCACATGCACTGTCCTAGAGAAGAAAGTGGCTATCTACATATAGTGGAAACCTGATATAATTGATGATGGGACCAGAGAAAAAGTCCTGTTATATCAGATCCCTGTTAAATCAGAAATGCAAGGGAAGTAAACATTTGTGGACAAATCCAGCTGTATTTATTCATGGGAAGTTTTCCTTGCCACAAGTACCCACAAACAGGGGTTTTGGCCATGTGGCAGGTCTTCGCATGACACCTTACGCATGTCATTATTAAGCTAGGCTTAGGGCTAGATCGAAGTCTGCAGCACACCGCAGCCTTCTCTCGCTTAACTCTCTTCGTGTGCTTGCAGTGGCATGGCGTGCGTGGGCTTGCTTCATCAGTGCGTTTTTTTCTTTCTCTCTCTCTCTCTCTCTCTCTCTCTCTCTCTCTCTCTCTGTCTCTGTGTGTGTGTGTCTCTCTCTCTGTCTCTCTGTCTCTGTCTCTGTCTCTCTCTCTCTCTCTTTTACTTTTTACACATTGTTGTAGAGTCTATAACCGATAGGGCTCTGATGATGCCCTGTTATTGCAGATAACTTTTAATAGAGACAAGAAATTGGAAAAAAACAGGGATTTACAAAATCCCTGTTCTTACCGGGCCTGTTATATATGGTTTCCACTGTAATTCAGATGGCTGGGGCAACGTTTGACAAGATTATGCTTACTAGTGCTGTATAACGGACATTATGTTACATGGGGCTTACAGAATGTTAAGTCAGAGAATCATGACCTTTTCTCACAGATAGCTCAAAATCTGTCATTTTGTTGAAGTGCAACAAGAAATTTGATTCACACGCAATGGAATGGAATTTCAAGATCCAGTGTAGCCTAATAACGATTTCTTATTGTCCTCCAAAAAAGACTCCCTCTCGTCCTAGTCTCTTGACTCTGTCTGAAGGCTTCATGCATAAAATGTGTCATGGCAAGGAGGAAGCAGGCGCTCGTCAATTGTTGAGCATATGGAGTCATTGATGCCCTCTTAGAGCTTGTTGATTTATTTTACATTTGATGAAAAAATATGCAAATATCTCAAAGAGAAGTAAAAAAAATTGTGATTGACGAAGGTGAGGGTTGTCTGGTGCCAAAGGTAATATTAGCAAGAAAATACTGCCAGTTTACTGATGTCCAAAGCTTGAACGTCCTTGAAAACTAAAATTTTGTATTTTTTGTTCTTTTGATCAACATTTTAAAGTAAAATCCACATAGAACTGATTTTAAATGAGCATGAAAGGTGTTGAGCCCTCAAAAAATACATATTATTATAAAAATTGCCAAACAAGCAGAAAAATGACGGTTTTCTTTGATTTTATCATTTTGACAAACGCCTGAAAAAATGTCTGTCTTTGTTTGAAGCAGAGCAAGGAACTTCACTAACGTAGTCAGCTATGAACACACAAGCGAACACTTTTCTTCATGGACTTGTATTTGATATTTTATTCACATAAATGATAAATGCATTATAAGAGGCATATTGAGCGACACATCACTGGGAAAACCATGGGAGTGCGTACCTAAGTATGTGTGAGTAAGTGATCCCTTGCTCAGGCTTGAGATGTCATAAGGAGATTCCCACCCATATCACTGTCTTTGGTAGATTTTTCCCCCCCTCCAAAAGCAGCTGATAATGGAGTTGAAAAAATCAAAATAAATGGAACACTTATTGACTACACCATCTGAGAGATAACTTGTGTGTGCCAGCCAAGGGGGAAAAAGCAAGGAATAAAGTAAAACTCACTTTCTGGGATTAGGGCAATTTTATCTTTTATCTTTTGCAGTTTACCAGAGTTTTTAATTTTCAAATTGTCTTTTATACAGTGGAATCCTGTTTTTATGAGAGGGAGGGGACCGGTACGAAATGTCCGTTATAGCAGGATTCTCGTTGTAAGGGATCCAGTAATAAATTCAAAGGAAAAATAATAAAGTAGGCCTAACCTATGGGTTTGGTGTTCTGTTTATTTCTTTTTGTTATCTCCTCTGATGATGGCTTTGTTCAACATGACCTCTAGGTCTTACTTGATCAAAAATTGAATCAGGTTTCTTTCTCTAGCGTTAGCGATGTTGACAGCTGGGGGTTGGCTATCAGATAAGTTCTCTAGGCTAACTCGCCCGCTGTGTTTTCCCTCACCCCACCACACCCTGTGGTGGGTTCCCGCGTCTGCTTGCACACGTCACACATTCGCTCCATGATCCATCACAGCACTATGGCCTCTCCATCCCCGCATCAGAGAAGTGAGAGGCCGGATAGGCCTAGATAATCTAGACTAGGTGGGCCTATCACTATCAGGCAATGCATTCTGATTCACAACTGCTTGTGTGCGCATGCCACTCCCTCCCCACTCATTCGCTCCGGCCTTCATCATTGGCATACATGGGCTCTCCCATTCTTTGTTTCGCTTGATCACCAACAAGTTTCTCAACTGGCGAGGTTTTCATCAGGTATGAATGACCTATGCGCTGTGCACAGCAGTAGCAATACTCTGCTATAACCGACTCGCGCGTTTATCTGATCGCGCTATAGCAGTATTTTATTTACAAAGATAAAGAAGAAAAAAACCCAGATGTCTTTATAACAGACTTTTGTCAGGCAAAACTGAAGAGAATGATTCTTAACTTTCTTGAACCCATCGTTATTTAAAAAATGATGAATATGGTTACGACAGTTGTCCCGACTACTCTTTTTTCCTTTCCAATCTCTTTAATCAACTTTTCTACTGCATATTATATATATGTGTATTAGTATTATGAAGCAGTGAAATCAGGCGCTCGTCAATTTTTGGGTATATAGAGTTATTGGTATCATCTTAAAGCTTATTCATTTGCCTTGCTTTTGAAGAAAAAAAATACCCATCTATTTTAAATAGAAGTCAAGATATTTGCGATCAAAAGAGGTGGGTTCGCCTGGTTTCAGAGGTAAAATTAGTGAGAAAATGGCCATCGAAGTTTGGTGACTTTAATTGCTCAAGAGTCCTTTGAAACTGCAAACTTATTTTTTCTGTGCCTTCAATAAACTTTTTTTTAGTAATAGCCACCCGCAAATGCGCTTTTAGATGGAACTAAGTGTTGAGTCAAAATTCGATAAAATTTACAAAACGAGCTGAAAAAAATGCCAATTTCCTTGATTTAATTTTTTAAAGAGCGCCTGATTTCACCATGATGCTTCACATATTTTGATTTAGCCAGACTGGTTCAATTTTAGTCCACTGTTATTGTTTTCAGGAAAGTACTAATATTGCAAAACGGGGGGGGGGAGGCAGTAAGGTTGACGGTTATCCAACGCAACATTTGACAACATTATTTTGAGGAAATCTGTGGATGGTTGGAGGGCACCACTGGTACTGGTAGGTCCAACATCTTTTCTTTCCCTCTGTTGTTTCTGTCTTTCTTCTTCCCAGCACTATATGACCATTATTGTGTCGATGTGCTTCTGTTTACTCGAAGTAGTCAAAGCTGAGGAAAACTTTTTTCTTTTTACCTGTGACCCTACTCTTCTGTTTTTATCCCAAGTTTGATTTTGATTAGTGCATCTTTCCACTGATTGTCCCCAGGCCGCCACACACATGCGTAAAAACAGACAACATCGCTGACATAACAGAATCACATGTAGACCTAAGAGTTATAATGACCAGGTCGGTGAGGATCACTTACCATGCAACAATTTCTCAAACAGAAATGGTTGAGCAGACTCTTATTTTTTTCTTCCCCTTGAGTAGACCCCTCAAAGAATTAACAGCACCCAGCATTTGATTTTTTTTTTTACACTTCTCACTCCTCCGAGTTTCCCAACATGCACACAGTGAGGATATTCCAGCTTTGCTTGAGACCAACAAGTGTTTTCCATATATAAATAATAATCACCCAACAAAAGAGTACATCGGTGCTCATGTTCACAGATCATAACACTCAATGCAGTCAGATATTCACCAATGCACTCATCTTCCAGTCAGTCTATCACACAGTAGCAAAATTTTAAAAATTCATTTAAAGACAATAATCTTGAGGCAAGGCCTCTTTCTTTGTGAGTGACCAAAAGTCAACAGCACAAAGCAATACTGTTGGAATATAACATGACTTGAAAGCTTGACACACGCGAAACAACTTCACACAATAAAGTTGCATAATGACAAAAAATAGCCTTGTCACTATTCTTTTTATCCCTTTAAATGATTAAATGAGACAAACAGACCTTTTTTAAGATTCATGTAAATGCTGCAAGGCCTTTTTCTTGATGGCTAATTTCAAGGTAAACTCAGCCATGTTAAGGCAACACACTTTCAAAAACATTCTCCATTTCAAATCTACACATCAGACAGTCTAAACATTGTTGATTGTAATCTCTTTTTTTATGTCTAGAAGAAACAACCTCAAACAAGAAAAGTTTAGGCTTTTCTCAAAACATCTGACATTGCTTATTACTTTGAGGATTCTGTCACTTTTGATTGTTGAGGAAATTGCAGAATTATTGAAAGAATATCCAGTCTTTCAGCAGATAATAAACATTTCTTTCAACTGAAACTGAAAACAATCGATGCAGATGATTATCCAACTTCTCTGTAGAGTGATCTTACTAAACAAATTAAACACAAGTGCTGAAATTTTGAGTTTCTGGGTTTTCGGTCAATGTTCAGTAATCAACCTCATGCACCTCTCTTCAACCTGCCACAAGACATGGGTTATTCTTCTTTAGGACCTGTCTTTGATGCAGATGATAAAGTGCTGTATATTTGCCTAAATTTTATTGAACAGTGTAATTCAAAACAACATCCATATTATGAACTCATTCACTGTGATTTTGTCAAAGTTCAAAAGTACAGCTTGAGGCTAGAGCATACCATGATGACATTCTACACAGAAATCACACGAGTAATATTAAAAAAAATTTTAAGTCCTACAAAAATTACAGCATGACTTTAAATTGTAATAGCTCGTAGTCTGTGTACATCCTGTATGGCAGCTATATGATGAATTAAGGCTTTCATGTTGAGAGGTTTAGAGGTGCACATGCCTATTCTTTACTCATAAAGTGTAACCTGGCAAAAAGCATTGCAACGAGTTTGAGAAGGCAAGATACTTGTCCCTATCCACAGACGATAAGTAAGTATAAGGAAAAAGTATCCATTCAAAACTCAGTTTTTCTTCCAAAGACAGCAATCTTATTCAAGGACCAAACAATTCATCTGCAGATTGCATCTCTCTTCTCCATGTTTGAAATTCACTCTCATTGAAAGCACTTTGTGACATCCTGTGGCAGGTGAAGCAGTTTTATCTACTAAGAAACATTCTTGAAGGCACACAGAAAAATATCACTCTAAGTTCTTTTCTAAACTGGTGTTCAGTTGTTTGAGGCTTGGACGACAGTGAGCTTAGAGAAGCCTGGTAAACGTGATGGGTCCTTGTACCTTGGGGTAGGTTCACAACTAGTGTCAGATGGAAGCTCATGGCCAGGATTTGCAAAGGCAATGGAAGGTCCCATCAATGAACTCATTTGGTTTTCATTTTTTCTCTTTTCTAGATGATTTCTCAGAGCTGACTTCTTGTGCGGCCGGGTTCTCGACTCACTAGTGCTGCTGTCCCTGGCTGGAATGTCAGAGTTGTGGAGGTACTGCATAATGCTGTCATCGTCACCCTGTAGGGCGTTTGTCTCTTTTGTCACAGATTGCTTCGCTTGTGACATGTGGGCACTTTTCACCCGCACCCTGGCTGGGGCACTCCGTGTGAGAGCTGGGACATCATCTGCTCCCCAGTCTGAGTCAGAATCAGATAGGGCAGTAGACATGCGGCTGTTTTGTGGTCGAGAGGAAGGTTCTGGATTAAAATCGTCGTCATCCACGAGCAGTGGAGATTCTCTTGTGGCTGCAGTGGAAGTCTGACCATTTCTCAGTCCTCGACTTGAGTGAAGCCTGTCAAAGGAGACATCTTCAGAGTTCGGAGATGACTTCACATTAGAATTGCTCACTGCTATTGTTTTAGAAAAAGCAACTTGGGATGTGCGTGAGGGCTTTCCATTGGCTGCCTGCAGTTTCTGAATGAAAGCATCTTTCTCTTTTACCTGTGTCTCCAGGGTACTTATCCTCTCGCTCTGCTCCGATAGTTGGTTTGACAGTTCGACTATGACTTTGGAGTGACTAGGGCTGTGAGAACCATCCTGTTTGAAAGACTCCTCTGTACTCGTACCACTCGTTTGACCTGACAAGGAATAAAAGAATGTAATCCTTTGAGCCACTGTTTTCAATATATCAAATCAAAACCAAATGCAGTGGGTCAGTTATGGATTCCTTAGACTTGTGCACATGCCTCAGCACTGCCAAACAATTCAGGTTGTAAACACATGTCACTACAGACTACAGAACAAAGTTCACCACTGAACGTTGATCACAGGTTCAATGTTAAATACTACACTGTGACTTTTCCTAATAAGAGATATGTTGCCTTTTATTGTTGTTAAATATTATTTGTGAAGCTTGCGGACAAAATGAGTTACTTCTTGGATTAGAACCCTATGGAAATAGATATATCATGCTATATAGGTGAAGTTTTTACAATTTATAAGTATGGAATAATCAAAGGCACATTATACTTAAAGAATATGGCGTCAATAGAAAACCTACACATTTTCACCCAGTGTCCATTCTTGGCCAATACCTCTATTTGTGGATTGCGTCAAATAACTCATTTTGTCAGCAAGCCTCACATTTTAAAATTATAACGATTTTTTCTTGCAACTGAAGTTTATTTTCTAATTCAATATAAACTTAGGATACGTATGAATAACCCTGCTCTTTTTCCTAGTATAGTTCTTTTATTGGACGCAGCAGTTGTGACAATTTGCTTTTAAATCAAGCTGCCAAAATACTAGACAATACTAGACAGTATGTTAGTGTTTTAGCGCCTATAAATGGTTGCTTGCACTGTATGCTTCCCAGGAAGTTGAGGTTGTTTCAGAATGCTCTCAGGTCTGCTGGGGTAAAAGTATAGATTGTGAAGTGCATAGAGCTTGCCGTTGGAAGGGGATTTGCGCTATACAAAGGCTATCTATTATTATTATTACAATTCTTTTCCTTAAAAGCATGCACATCTACTGAATATGATTCATTACAATGAATATGAATTACATGGCCAATCCCCTACAATATTTACCTCCAGTACTTTTCAATTTTTCTTTGCACTGCGCTATCTCTGACTTAAGCTCCATCTGGTTGATAGACGCTTCTTGCCTTACTTCATGAAGCTGATTTGTCAGGGCTTTAATTCGTCTTTTCAGCTTCAGTCTCTGTTGAACAATCATAATCACAAAATATGATTATCATGCAAAGTGAAAGGTTTCCAAAGTCTTTGGTAGACAAACGATGTTGACTACCCATTGGTATCATGTTGGACTATCTGACGGATGACACTGCTTTGAAAACCAAATGGACATTCTTGAATTTGGGTTGTTCAGGGAGTTTTCATAGCTCTTCAGTTACCTTGCTTTTTTTTTTCCTTTTTGGAGACAGACGATAACTTTTGAGTTAAGTCTCTTAAATAACAATGCAGTTTTGAAAGGATGATAAATCCATGCCCATACCATATCACACAAGAAATGTTCATGAGGAAGAACACAGTGTTTTAGGAATTGTCTTGTCTCATTTGAATGCTACACAAACAATTTTAGAGTTGCTGAGTCAGCCCTGTTTTAGTATGAATAAAAGTACCTGTCTCTATTCTCATAAAGCAATAGTACATATTATTTTCCTTTATATGCAAAAAGTTCTCTCAACTATGGAAAAATTGGGGGTTTTTTTCACTTACCATAGTAGTAGATTCAGTTTGCAAAGTCTTTAGGTCTTTTTCCAACTTGACAATATATTGGTCCTTAGCATGGATAGTTTCACTGAGATCTGTTGCTTCATCAGTAAGCCTGGATTGCGACCCTGCACTTTTTAATTTCTCTTCCAAAATTTGCACTTGATCTTGAATGTCCAATCTTTGGCTCTCTGACTTAGCCAGCTAGAAGACAGGAAGACAAAAGAGAGACAACTGTCAGTATTTTACGAGGCAACATTTTCAGAACAAAATGAGTTAGATCGTACTCTCAGAAGAGAAATTTTAAAAAATGTGAACATATCACACAAATGAAATACTCTTTGAGCAATAATTTTAAAACATAATTGCTATTTGATACCTTAAAATATTACTCGCAAGAAAACTATTGCTTGCCTTTGCTCTTTTATAGTACCATTCACAAGACACCTCTGGTGGTGTCTCAGAATGACTTAGAATTTTTTCTGAGCAACACATTTCTCAATGAAGTTTAAAGTCTTCTGAGTTTAAACCAGGCTGTAAAACAGTATTACAACACTGTGACTATATTATATTGCAGTGTGCAAAAAAACATAAAAGTCAAGCTACATAGCAAACAAGAGACAGTCCATGTAATGAACAGAAACTGTATCAATGGTAAACAATGCTGCAACACCTTACAATCCTAAATAAAGTGAACAGGTGTGAACCTGAGTTTGTAAAAAGTGAACAGGTGTGAACCTGAGTTTGTAAGAGTGTGAGTGCAAGTCCATGTGTATGATGAAAACGTGAATGAGAGAGGGGTATATGGGGAGGGGGGGGGGGGACAAAGAGAGACATTACTTGGCCATGTTACATTGCTGTCGCAGATATTTATCCTTTAGGTTACAAGTACAATTGGCTTTAAATGAAATGTCATCTTTAACAAAAAATTTCCTTTTTTTATTGATATCTTTAATCTCAAAAGGGCCTATAGTTCTTTTGCTCTTTTCTTTTCATACAATGCAAGAAAAATTGTTCTATATTAATACCTCAAGTTCAAGGTGTTTAATCTTTTCTGTCAGCTGACCTTCTGATAATGCACTTCCCTTCTTCTCAACCTGAAAAAGAACATTAAGACAGGCTAGTTCGCCATATATATATATACAATCTTCACAAAAAGTTTAGGACCAGTCAGGATAATAGGTAGTATTTTTAAAAAATCATTAAAAAATAATCAGATTTATCTTGTAAAAATTTAGGAGCAAGGTTAAGGGGTCAGCAGTGAATAGGGTAACCACTGTGTGGCTGGCACGTATGTGGCATGCTTGGCGCGAGTGAAAATCTGCAATTTCAGCAAAACTGGACCGAGTTTCAAACGTCAGTGAGGTATACCAGGGGCTTTCTGCATTGCAAAAACGAGATGCACGTAGAAGAATGCACTTCTGGCTACGAGCTGAGCTCACTTGTCTGCCTACATAAGCCACCGTTTCAGCTCTGTTTTACAGTATTACCGCGCCAAGCCCCATGCCACCACGACAAAAATTGAACGACTTCGACAGGACCCGAGCAATTGCCTGGCTCCAGGATGGAGTTGACATACGCAAAGTGTCACGCAGACTTCAGGTATCACACTCCACCATCATACGGCTGAGGGAGTCCTGGAGCGGCATCATACGGATGGTCCCAAGAATACAACAGCAAGAGAGGACCACTACATCCAACGCCAAGCAATACAGCAGCAAACTAGCTCTGCCAGCGTCATCAGGCGACGTCTACGAGCTGCTACCTACACCACAGTCTGTTCGCAGACAATATGTAATCGCCTTTATGACGTCAACCTTCGTGCGCGTCGTCCAGTCAAAAAAACTAAGCTGACCAAGAACAAGCGTGGCAAAGTTTCAAATCTGGTGCACTGCACACCAGAGGCGGACATGTCCCCAGTGGACAGAGGTCCTGTCCACTGATGAATCTCGGTTCTATCTGACACCCAGTGATGGCCAAACCCGCATCTCGAGGCATCCATGGGAGAAACTTGCTGCCAATGCAGTTCAAGAAGTGGTCCCGTTTGACTGCCTTGCCGTGAATGGTGGGCACACGCACTTCTGACAATTCCATTGGCATTCACGAACTTAAACTGGTCATTGTCTTTGATATGCTGAGACTTTTTGAGACCATTTCTTTTGTGATTTTCGATTTTGAGGGTGGGAATTAAGCATTTCGGTTTCAACAGTGATGAAATTTCTTTTTTGCATTTATGGATTGATGAATTAAATGTATGTCAATGAAGGAATAACTTGACTTGCTGGTTTGTCTTTTGCGAGCACTTTTGCAAGTGGTCCTTAACTTTTTGTGAAGACTGTAGTAAAAAGTAGCACACAACAGATATGAAAATGCTGTAAAAACAAACATGTATTCTCATTTGGGTAACATTGTTCTAGCATTGTCTTCATATGTGTGGCATCACGGTAAAATCAGGCACTTGTCAAAATAATGAAATTAAAGAAAACAGCATTTTTCCTCCAGTTTGGCGATTTTTATAGAATTTTTGTTTCTTTGGCTCAATACCTTTTTTGTCTATTTAAAAACACATCCCTGAGTGAATTTTACTAAATAATGTAGATTGAAGTAACAAGAAATGTAAATTTTAATTTCCCAAGGACTCTCAAAGCTAAGGAAGTTACCAAACTTAGGCAGCCATTTTCTCAATAATTATAGGGTGACCTTATTTAGGCCACATATGGCCTAAATAAGCTAAACCCCCCTCCTTTACCTTATTTAGGCCACACCTGTGGCCTAAATAAGCTAAACCCCCCCTCCCTTACCTTATTTAGGCCACACCTGTGGACCTCGGGGTCAACATAGTGAAATAAGTAGATCTCAGTTTATTTTATAGTAGGACTGGCCGAGCCCGTGGTCAACGTAGTGAAATTATAAGTAGATATAGGTTTAATTAAGGATTGGTGGACCCCGGGGTCAATGTAGTGAAATCAGTAGATCTAGATTTAATTTAGGATTGGTGGACCCTGGGGTCAATGTAGTGAAATAAGTACATGTAGATCTAGGTTTAATTTTAAGGATTGGTGGACCCTGGAGTCAATGTAGTGAAATAGGTAGGTTTAAGGTGGACCCCAGGGTCTACCTAACGAAATGCTAGTTAGGTTTTTAGAATAGGTGGAACCTGCGGTCACCGTAGTAAAATAAGTAGGTTTAATCTAGGTGTCCCGGGGGTCCACCAATCCTTACTTAAACCAAACCTTATTTCACTACGGTGACTCCAGGGTTCACATCCTAAAACCTAGTATTTCGCTTTGCAGACCCCGGAGTCCACCTATCCTCTTCAGGACTAAAGTATTATCAATTTGCAATTTTCATTGATTAGCATTTTTTAAAAAAAATATTGAATCAGAGACTCGCTGTCTAAAAAGTCCACTGCTAATGCTATTCTTTTCGAAGAAAATGGCACAATTTGATTTTATGACATGTTGAAAAATAGAGTTTTAAAAATATCCAGAAAACAACATAAAATGATTATATAGATCTCTGTCTCTCTCTCTCTCTCTTTCTCTTTCTCTCTCTCTCTCTCTCTCTCTCTCTCTCTCTCTCTCTCTCTCTCTCTCTCTCTCTCTCTCTCTCTCTCTATATATATATATATATATATATATATATATATATATATATATATATATGATATGTGTGTGTGTGTGTGTGTGTGTGTGTGTGTATTTTATTATGTATACTAAAAGACTGAGCAGAGGCTTACAATGTAAATTCTGTGCTCTACAAGTAGAGAAAATCTTAAGTTTGCGCAAAACAGATTTTAGAAAAAAAGAGATTTGTTATTATTAACTCTGGAAATACAGTTACTTGCTGAATCTAAAAGTAACTAGAACTGTGCAGTTCGTTTTATTTCAATTCCAAAGCCCAAAGGCATAGCAATAATAAGTTAGATCTAGATCTAGATCTAGCAGTTGTAGGCTCTCTGGCTGCTTCTAGCATAGGCCTGCTACTACTGATTCTAGACAGGGAATCTAGATCTTGCTATCGCCTGCACTATTAAAGTCAAATATATGGTAAAATAAAAACACAACTGAATTTTTTGTCAGTCAGTACATCCCAATTGCCATAGCCGCACGTATTAATAGTTGAATAATGCGATACCGAAGCAACACGTTATCACAGTGTGCAGGGGAGAACGAGGTGCTCGGTCGATTCGGTGGTTCGGCTTTTGATCTATGCATTTTTTACGGAAAGCCCTATTACCTGGCCTATTACTAGATCTATTAGTGTTGTGAAAACTTCAACCTCTACAGCTCAGGCGTCAAAAGATGCTGGAAAATAATAATACGTCCTGAAGTTTCATAATTTATTTTTATACAGAATAACACAGTACACAGCCAGTAGTTGTTTTTTTTCATCGAGTTATAAAAACGGCCTTCGTATAAAAATTGCCTTGTTTTCAGAAGCAAATTTTAATAGTTCTAGTTCTACCGAATCGATTTTCACATGAATTCAACCATTTTGAGGACCTGTCTTTTCCTTTTAAAAAGATGTAGATCTAGGCCTGTCGGATGTGGCAGTGCGAATAACACTGAGTTGTTTAGATCTAGATCTAGACCCATCAAAACACGAGGCTTCGTGGCCGATCACAAAAGTCTACGGGGCTTATTGAGGCCGATTCGCCCTTCTGCGAGCACGTTCACTAAACTGCCTACTAGATAGAATCTACTACCAAATATTCTCTACTCGATCTTTGCTACTACTACTACTAGGCCTACTAGCCTACATGTACTACTACGAGACAGTAAGAGAGAGTGTCACTCAGACAAAGATAGTGTAACTTTGACTCAGCCACGTAGTGTACACACTTTTTATACCCCAAATTTAACCCGGAAGTCCATTCGGAGGATTTGACCTTTTCACTTGACCAAAGTGTGCCAAAATGGTAGCCTAGCTTTTGCCCCTCCATGAAGGAAAAATCTGGCTTTCATTCAAACCATTGGGATTGAGCAAAATTTTGCGTATTGTGCTTTGTTCTTTACGCCATTTTCCTTCCAACGCTCACATATCAGTGCCAGACATGGACTCTAACAAAAGCCCTAGAGAGGAAACTGGTCACATGCGAGATTAAATGCTTAAGAAGAGCGGTCAACAAAACAAGAAGAGACAAAATTAAAAATGAAGTCATTAGGGACACCGTGGGAGCAACACCAGTCCTACCACACATTGAAAAACAAAGGGTCAAGTGGTTCGGACACCTCACGCGGATGCCCTCAAACCATCCAGCTCTGAGAGCATACAACATTAAATATTCTGGATGGAGAGCCAGAGGAAGACCAAGGCGATGATGGAGTGAATCTGTGGCAGACACCCTTAAAGATCATGGGATGTCCCTCCTACAGGCCACACGACTTGCTGCAGACAGACACCTGTGTCTCCCCGCGACACCCCAGGGTACAAGCGGAAGAAAAAAGTAAAAGTAAGTAAGCTTTGTTCTTTACAATATTCATTATGGTTATGATTTATAAGTTGTACACTGAGACAAAACCGTACTAAATGAGAAAGGTGCACCATTATGAAAGTGGAACGAACTCAGTTGCCTGAAAAGGGTAGTTTGAGCATGTGTGGCCTAAATAAGCTAAACCCCCCTCCCTTACCTTATTTAGGCCATATGTGGCCTAAATAAGCACTCCCATAATTATACTTCTGAAACTAGGTATCCCCACCTTCTGCGATGGGAAATATCTAGACTTCAAGTTATGATAGATGGGAACTTTTTCTTCAAATGCATGACAAATGAACAAACTTTAAGATGATACCGTTAACTCCAGACAGCTCAAAAACTGACAAGCACCGGACTCCACTGCATCTTAATACACATCCTACAAAGAGCTCTTTGTCGAAAGAAAATTACTTAATTCCCCGTAGGTTTGAGGGTATACATCAATAGATGTATCAGTTCTATCATGAATTGCTTTGTAAACGATGGTTCCTCAAAACTTGTCTACCATTCCCTCAAAATAGAAATATCAAGAATAATAAGACTCTGTTTTAAAGCAACAGACTTTGTGTGGAAAGAAGGACTCACTGATGGGTGCACCACAGAATTTGTGGAATTCAAAGGAGTCACAGGGGAAGTGTTTGAAGTCCCAGTCATGCTCACTGAATGCACAGGTGTCAGAGTCTTCGGAGATGACTTTGTCTTGACGCTTGACTGGCTATCTTCACCTGGCTTTGTGGTCCTGAAATATATATGAGCATAATTTTGAATTTCATTAACCTACAATAGTTGTCTCTACCCAAAACCATGATTTTCTATTTTGAAGAGTCATAGGCAGTGTGCTTTTTTTCAGAAGTGCTTAGTTAAAATTACGATTTCAAAAGGAATATGATTTCCATCCACCAAACATAAATATTCAAACTATTCTACACAGGTCAGCTTAAAAATTTTACTACGAAACTTTTGTAAAAAGGCAATATCTGGTACTGGTGTTGTTCGCCCAACGAAATCACAACGTCGTGCAGTATATCTGTCTCATATAATTCAGTGTATGGGTCTGAATCAACGGACAGACCAGCTTTTATATTTTCACCAAACACTCACACATGCATACAAATCGAAACAATACTTTGAACTTTTATTTTTGTTGTTGTTGTGAATTTCATTCTACCTGTCACGTCTCTGGAAATTTTTCGGAAAATCAAATTCATGCCAATTTTTTAAAAATCATACAAATTAAAGTATTTTACTTTGACAACTTTAGTTTTTTGTAATAGATTAAGTTTGAATGTTACTTTATTGTGTCAAAAGAGACTTGTGCTGGTTTATTGAAATATTCCCAAAAACGCCAGTCTTCAACGCTTGTGACTGGTGAAAGGGCCCAGTAGTAAGTGAGTTAAACGTTGATAACAAGAGAATAATTGTTAGTGAGGATATGCCCGTTTGTCTTTTAATGACTGTTTTGTGTGCTTGTTGACCGATTTTGGTTCGGCTTTTTTTAGTGCATTGTATGCAAATATATAGATCTAGAATCTAGACTAGATTATCTGTTTCCATATAATTTCATGCTTTGCTTTAGTCAATAGCCTTACACCGTTCCACAATCCATTTCTTTATATCCATCTTTAGCTTTTATCTGACTTAACCTCAATTTACAGACTATAAAGTGGGCCTGTTAAAGTATGATTGAAATGAGGTGAGAGTGAGAGGGATCATTCTGAGCTAAAGCTAAAACTAAAGTTAAAGCACTAAAGTAAAGCGTCTTAATTAGTTCTAGAAGAAGCAGAGTCTACTTCAGATTTAAAAAATGGAGCTTTACCTCTTGTTCAGGCTGCCTTTATCAACCCGAGAGCTGTCAACACGTCCTTTTTTAAAACCTTTTTGAGAGACTAGACTGGTGCTTGAAGATGGTCGAATTTTTCCGGAATTTTTGCAGTCCAAGTCCAAGTCATTTCTTATCGACGATACATCATCTACGCCGTCCGAGCGCACTTGGTTGCTAGCTCCTGAACCCATTATCAAATTTTTTGACAGTTGAAAGGGCTGTGCGTTTCTTTAGTTATTTTCTCGATAACATAGAGCCATAAAAAGCATTGTCCTTCTGTGGCTCTAGATCACTTTTCCCAAGCCATTGTGACCCATACCAGGACGCCATTGCTGTAAGATGTAAACGTTACCTTGGCAGTATAGCAAAAGACTTATCGAAGGTAAGAAACTAATTTTAACAAATAGCTATGTTTTTCTTTATGAATTGATTTTAAAAAGAAATAAAATCAAATGTGATTTTCAAAAATACGTTTAGTAATTTTTATTAACAATAGACATACGATATTACTCTGGTTACTTCATATACGTATATTTTTATCGTTTCTTTTGAAACAATTACTGTTTTCGTTTGTTTACATTTTTCTGGGCCAGGAATCCAGCAAATCAAGTAGGTCATAATGGTCCTAAATATAGATCTAGAAGTTCTAAGACGGACCAACGTTAAAGTGAATCTTGAAAGTAGTGAGATGTTTGCTCAGGCCCCTTGCCCTGAAAGATGTTCGTGCTAATGGGACTGGTGTGTTGTTTTTGAAGATTCTGGCGAGATGCAAATGACAAAAGTAGTGTCCTTGTGAGTGAAGAGATCAAGTGGCTGAAGTGGACGACGTAGCTCTAGGTCTAGGCCTATTCTTTCTTGATTAACTTCCCTGTCCGATTGTGGACGTCAAGAATCCAAGCATGGTGGAAGTTCACTGCGGTTTTCTCACAGTCAAGATTTCGGGACTTTTGAGGGTAACTCAATGTACACACACGAACACGCACAAAAATCCCACCTCCCAAATCCCAATCACTAGATTCTAGTTGAGCATTATTGGTTTTGTCCCCCAAACTAGCCTACCCTAGGCCTACTTGCCCCAAAACCCACACACATAAGACATACACACACACACACACACACACACACACACACACACACACACACACACACACACACACACACACACACAAAGAGTGGTGGCGGGTGGTTCTAAATGTGAGTGGGGCTGAGAAATCAGGGTAGGTAGAGTTCTAAAGTTCTAACGTAAGACTTCTTTGGTTCAGAGGACTTTCCAGATAGGAAGTGGATTATAATATTCTAACTTGGCTGTAGTAGTTATTCGCACAGCGTGTGTGAATACAGTGCATACTATGAAATTTTATTCGCACAGAGTGTGCGAATACTATGAAATTATATTCGCACAGGGTGTGTGAATACTATGAAGTTATATTCGCACAGGGTGGGCTGGATTATACACACATTAATGCGCACTAGGCAAACAACGGATTTTTAAATACAATACAGTCATGGGTTCTAATCTACCGCTACGCGAACTAGTTCCCGGCAACGCGAGGCAGAGTGAATGAGGGCTGCGAGAATACCACGAGAGAGAGAGAGAGAGAAGGGGGGACGAGACAAAGTTGTAACGCACATCTAGGCATTGGATGAGGACGTTTTTACCGCAGGAACAGGCGCAATGTTTTCACTATTATAATGTTAGTATTACTTGATCCCAGCCGCTGTTTCTTTTTAGGGGGAGGCAGTGGAGGTAGACCAGAAGTGGAGGATTGACCAGCAGGTTCCTGATAAATCTTGATTACATGTCGTAGGCTTATTTTTGCTCCTTTTCTATTGAGGGGGAGGCAGCGGAGGGAGACCAGAAGTGAAGGATGGACCAGCAGTAGCAGGTTCCTGGTTTTCTGAATTAGTCGTAGTACACTAAATTTTGGTGGACCGCACCTTCAGCACTTAAGTTATTTGGATACTTTTATAGATGTAGTATTCGACAGTCGGGGTGGGGGGGGAGGGGGCTGCCACATGCAAATCAATTATAATAAACAGAAAAGTGGACCAGGAACATTTCATAGTTTGCTCTGCCCAAGAACGTTACTTTAATGGACCCACCCAGCCTAGGCTAGGCCTAAGAGGTACCATGAGGCTAATGAGAGACGATAGAGGCGCGGGTGAAGTTTACCAGACCAGTGAAAAGAGGGGGAGACATGGTGGAGGTATCTAGATTCGTTTCTAACGTGTAGGCCTACTGTAGGCTCTCTTCTCAATTCAGTTCAGACTTTTCTTCTCTTCGCTTAATAATTGATAAACGAACAAGCGTGTGTGTTCATTGCATGCAACTAAAGGAGTAGGCGGAAGATTCTGAAACAGTTCTAATGGTTTCAACTGATTATCTCATTCATTAGAAAAGAAACATTCATTACGGAGGGAAAGAGTTGGGGGTGGGAGTGGGTGGGGCTCAAGCCGTTTAGCCCTTCACTACGCCCCGCCACTGCACACACGCGCAGACACACACACATTCACTACATACCAAAAAAATGACATCTCTTACAAAAATACCAAAATGTAAACATTCTTAGGAAGAGGCTTACTGTAGGCCTACTTAATGACTTAATGATGGGGCTAGAATCTAGACTGCTAGTGTTAGGCTAGCTGTACTTAAGTATGGCTAGACTGGCAGGCTAGTTGTACTTAATAATGATGGCTAGACTGACAAACAGCAAAAAATAGGCCTGCTGAATTGCAAATTTATATTTTAGTTTGCATTACCTAAAGTAGGTACATTTGTTTTCGGAGTGTCTATGTACACGGTGACCGGGCACATAACCTCAGAGTCTACGTACACAGGGATCACAGTTTACCGCGGATCTGTGATTTTCCGCGGTTGCGAGAACTTTCCAAAATCCGCTGCACTGACGGTCATTTCGCCCCGACCTTAAGTCAGACTGCGGTAGGCCTTGAGTAGCCTGAGATCTGCCCTAAAGCGCCCCGCGATCTGGGGATTCGACGAAGCTCAACCTATGGTTGACCGGATGCGAGTGAGACGACTCAGTGAAAAAGAAAGGCACTTAAACAGTTTAGAAAACATGCTCTCAGCTCTTCTTTGATTGGAGGTGAACCGGAACTGACCTTTCCCCCTTGCTTCCAATCTTCTGTCTTCGTTTTGCAAGTGAGGAACGCATTTTGAAGACAGTTCTTTGTTTACAATGTCATACGAAAGATATTTTGAATTTTTTAAACTGATGTGTGGAAAGGGGGGGGGGGGGGCAAAATAATTACGGAAGTCTATCGGATTGACCGTCAAAGTTCAGGGGTTGGCGAAAAATTTCACTGTGATCCTTGTGTACACGGTAACCGGAAGGTCCACCCTCGTTCTTCACAGAAGTATCGCGTTGTGTGTACACTGTGCGAACTCCGACATTCTCCAATGTGTGGATTATGTGAGGCCAAGTTGTTTGACAATTGCCATTTCAGTTGCCTTTTTTTCTCTATCCAAGTTCATAGTAGTCATAGACACCTTGTGTAGATCTAGATGCACGACTACTCTATCTGACCCCTACAGCGGGACTTTACCGGAATCCCCTTTTTTTCCTATATATATGTAAACTTAATTACTTATGCTTGGGTTTAGCAAATTAAAGGGGCAAGAAAGTGTCGAACTTGGATGCAGCATGAGAGATCGAGCGAGCTGTATCTGGGGGAAGGGGGTTGGTTGATCGGGGCTGTAGGTGGGCTCCAAACAGGCAGTCAGTGGTGGGATGTTGTGATTGGCCAGTCCAGTGATGAGTGGAGGGAGGGGGCAAAGCAGTTACCGTGCACCTAGTTCAACAAGGGGCTCCTGGTTACCGTGTACGTAGATACTGAGACTACGTGCCGGTTACCGTGTACGTAGACGCTCCCATTTATATTTATATTTGAGACGAAACCAAAAGGTGCCTTACTGACAATGCATGACCTGAAAAATTATTACTAAATGAAGCCTGTGTACTCAACAGGTTTTGGTCAGTGTAGATTCTTACCTAAGTATGGCTAGACTGGTAGGCTAGCCGTGCGTATTTGAGTATGGCTAGACTACTACTTACTGACATGCATGTAATGTATTTTAAACCTGAATAATTACTAGATCTAATGAGACCTGTGTACTCAAGGGAACCGATCATCTCGTCTCACCCCAATTATGTGTCACGAAATGACTTCGCTTTATATATCTCTCCAAAATTGTTATGCAAGTAGAGATTTGGGGGGTCAGCCTAAAGCTTTTTTTTAAGTTATACAAATTAATTAATGTAAATTAAATCTTCGTGTCTAAACTGTTCTGTAGCTGAACAATAGCTTTTGTCTTTATTTGAATTGAAAGTAAGGGTCTAGCTTTTAGCAAAATTGCAGTACTGTACTCTTCTATTAGCTATTTTAGTTTTAATTGTTAACAAAACTATGATCTTGCCAATCACACCTTTCCAATAATAGGCCTACTTAAAAACTTTGATGATCCGACTCGATAGATTTCAATATTGTCAATAGGCCTACATATTATTAATGAACAGTGTAGCTGATCAAGTGAGCACGATGAATCCTCCCCACCCCCCTCCACACGCATCCCCAACCCTCCCCCCAAAATCGTGGTTTGTGATTGCCATGACAATGCGCGTTTGATGTTCGCAAGTGTGCTACGAAATGACTGTCTTCATTCAACCTTGTGGACTTTTGGTGTGACGAGATGACTATGACGTCTTCACTGCACCGGTGTGATGAAATGCCCGTGTGACGAAATGACTGGTATTCGTACTCAAGAGGTTTTGGTCAATAGGGCCTAACCTAAGTATGGTTAAACTGGCAGGCTAGGTGTACTTAAATATTTTATTTTGCTTAAGTACGGCTAGCCACTTCGTTCTTGTATATTATTTTACTTTCACTCATGTCTCATGCTCAGATATTACTCAACACTCCGAACTTAAAATTCTTGCTCAATTTTTGTTCATTTTACTTTTCGGTGTGAGTATTCTCAGGGTGAAAATACTTCACATATTATTCTCACCCACGTTTTTGGTTTCCGCCCTTTTATTTTGTTAATGTTTTGAGAGTGTGTCACAGAAGTCATGGGGTGCTGGGATTCAACACTGATCATCTGTTAAATAGATCTAGAACTAACTCTCACAAAAAAACACCATTCTTGGAAAAAAAAATTTCACCCCCAAGCAGTAGATCTAGTCTGGTTCTATCCCAAACCTTTTTTTCTTTCAATACAATCTCCTACAAAGCTTCAAGGCCTTGTGCCCAGCTTTCACCAGTTCAAAAAACATTCAACATAAATCACATAGACATCTTCATCTGAAATTTCCTCCTCACTGATTTCAGCAAAATCGTCTTCTTGAATCACTCTTTTTGCGGTAATTTGGGTTGTAGATGAAAGAAAAACAAATCTACAATGCTTTTGTCACTATAGCTGTCAAAGCCTGCAAAGCCTGGCTATTTTGCAATTCCAAACAACTTGGCTAGGTTTTGCTGGCTTCGACAACTAAATGAGGTATTGAGCGGCCAATTTCAATTGCCTCGTGGTCTGCCAACAACGTCCAAATTCGTCAGCCTTGTGGTTAAGGGTATCGTGTAATCATTTCCCTCTCTCATTTCCCAAATTTCTATCTATTTAGGCTAGGCCTACCTGTTCTCAACACCCAGGTGAGAATAAAATCGAATTATGTATTCTCAGACCGGGAGAAATTAACAATTTTTATTCTCACCCGGGGTGAGAATAAAATTGATACTATTCACCCCCGGGGTAAGAATAAAGACAGCCTTTACTTTTAGGACTACACGACGAATTACTAGAATTTGTCTGGAGGTAAGCTCTCCCATATATTGAAATATATTTTTAAGTCCTTCAGAGACATTTTCAGTGTGTCTATGTAGAGCTTTTTTGGCACCATAGCACCTGTAAACATTCAATTTTGTCTCTGTGAATGCCACAGCAGTCCCAAACCCTTGCTCTAAGTTGTTTTAGAAGTTTGCCTTTTCGCAATGGCCTCCAGTTGGGGAGAATGAATGATCACAGCACTGTTCACCTTCACTTCTTCTTCGTCTATCCCATAGACTGGATGTCCGTTGGGGCGCTTTTTGAGATTTGACCACCAGCTTCCTCCACTCCTTCCGGTCCTCGGCTTTCCTGAGCGTGTCTATGAGTTCCTGGCCTGTCCGTCCCTTAATGTCGTCCCCCCCCCCCCCCCCCCCCCCAGCTCTTCTTCGGTCTGCCTCTGCTCCTTTTTCCCTGGACGCTACCTTGCAGGACCATCTTGGCGAGGCCGGATGAATGGGTGATGTGTCCATACCATTGCAATTTGCGTTTCCTGACCAGAGTGAGAAGGTCATCATATGGTCCAATTTCATGTTTGATCTGTTGTTTAACTTCATCAATTGTGATGTGATCTTTGTATGAGAAAAAAAAAATGAGATAGAATCTACCAAGGATTTTTTGGAAACATATCATCTCCACAGCTTTGATCCTTCTTCTTTCAAGGTCCAGGATTCACGCATATTGACATGACCAGGGAATGCATCAGTCTGATCTTTAATCTGATTGGTGATATTTCTGTCATTCCAAATGGTTTTCAACTTGGTCATATTTGCTGCTGAAGTTTGCGCTATTTTGGAGAAATTTCTGGTTTTGATCCTTCGTCTGTCACTATTGCACTCAGGTAATTAAAGCTGCATACGGTCTAGAGCCTATGGTTGTTGACCTGGATGTCCACTGTGATGTTCTTGCTGCTGTTAGACACATCAGTTTTGTCTTCTCAGCGCTGAATTCCATGCTGTAGGCTGTAGAGGTCTTTTCAAGACGGTCTATTAAGCTGACTAGTTCTTGCTCTTGTCCCGCAAGGCCGTCTATGTCGTATGCCAAACGTAAGTTATTAATCGTTCTGCCCCCAATACTGACTGTTCCTTCATGATCTTCAAGTGCATCTGTCATGATCCTCTCCAAGAAAATGTTGAAAAGAGTGGGTGAGAGCTGACAACCCTAGCGTACTCCCACTGTTGTTCGGAACCATTACCCAATGTTGTTGTTGACAAAGACTGGGGACGTAGCTTTGTTGTATAGCTTTGCTATGACTGTGGTCAGGTTGGCGTTCATGTTGTTTACGCTCATGGTTGCCCACAAAGCTTCCTGCCATACTCTGTCAAAAGCTTTTCTGAAGTCCACGAATACATAGTGACGCTCCTCTTGGTGTTGGAGGTACTTTTTCATTATGATTCTCAGGTTAGATATTTGTTCAGTTGTGCTGTGCCCTGTCCTGAAGCCTGCCTGTTCTTTTACTATGATTTTCTCAGCTTGTGGCTTCAGTTTGTTGAGAATGACTTTAAGCGTTAGATCTACTTTACTAGGATGGATAATCAGGCTAATAGTACGATAGTTTTGGCATTGTTGAAGATTGCACTGTTAGAGAAACTATTTTCCAATCTGGAAACTTTACAGTTGATTATTTTATTTATTGAAGTTTGATCAAGAGTTTTAAATATGTACTTCATCAACTAGTAGTGCTGAAAGAGACTGATGTTAATGGCAATAGTAAGACAAGAAATGTTGATTTTATAATACACAGGCTCATCACTAGATCTAGTTCCAGTATCACAGTTATTGATTGGGAACAAAAATAAATGAAGGTGATATTTTATTACATGACAATGAAAGTCAGTGTTACCAAATGTAATGAATTCAGTGTTATTAGAAACATAATAAACAAGTTATAATTTATTGGTCAATGTCTGTCTCTGAATAAAGTTTCCATGTCTTGCTGTCCTCACATTTAATTATGAATTGCCTTGTATTTGAATTTGGTATCAACGGAAAGCTTATTCAAATTCTTATTCAACGTAGGAACCATCAAGTTCCAGACATTTCTCCATTCAATGTACCCAGCGGTCAAAGACAGTGGTTAATGATCGTTTGTCCAAGGTCCTGAGTGCTTTTCTCGTGTACTTTACCTTTTACTTTTTCATCCTCTGTTGCCGTTAAACGTCGAGGGGAGATACAGTTTTCTTTGGTAGGCCAGCTCCGCAGCTTTCAGTTGTGATATTATGTTTTCTCGGGGTTTCCTTGACACTCTGGATCCACCTTTTGCGTGGTGTTCCTCTTCCTTTATAGCCTGCGTGCTTGTTGTTGTAAGCTCTCGAGACTGGCTGACCAGGTGACATACGTAACAGGTGGCCAAACCATTTTATTCTCTTTCTTTCTATAAAATGCAGACAGCACTCTGAAATGCCGACAGCTGCTCTTCTTCATTTGTCTATCTGTCTCGTCTTGTTATGTTAAGGGTTCTGCGGAGATATTTCATTTCGCATGCAGTGATTTTGCTTTCATGGGTTTTGCTTAATGTCTAGGTCTGGCACTGTTAGCATAATGTTGGTATGAATATTGAGATGATAAGCTATCTCTTTGTGTCCATGGAGATGTTTGGATGAGATAGGAGGGGTGCGAGCCTCTTGAATTGGTCCTCGTCATCAAATCGCCGACCTCTCAGCATTTCTTTCACCTTGGGGAAGAGGTGGAAGTCGCTTGGGGTTAGATCGGGCGAATAGGGTGGGTGTTCCAATAATTCCCATTAGTACCCCTCGAGAAGCTCGTTCACAACTCTGGACTTGTGAACAGGCATGTTGTCATGATGCAGGATGACGCCTTCTTCAAGCGCAGCAAGTCTTTTTTCCATTCACAGGTCTCAGTTTGTCTTTGAGTACGAACCTGTTGTAGTCACCATTGACAGTTACGCCAAGTGGGACTGGCCAGCTCAGTATGATGTCACTCAGGTTGAAAAAATAAACAATGTGCATCACCTTAATCTCGCCGTGTTTTCCACGGCCTCGGTGCATCCGAATCAAGCTATTGAACCGACTGTCTTTTCAACTTGGGATCTAATTAGTACAACCAAGTTTCATCGCCAGTGACGATTTTACTGAGAAACTCTAAACCCTCTCGCTCAACACATGTCAAAAAAGTGCCGAGCCGCCTGAACACGGGCCTGTTTCTGCCAATCTTCTCTGGTGTCAACAAATGGGGCACCCACTTTGCGAAGGCTTTTTTCTTGCCAAGATCGTTGGTCAATAGTCAGTGAACTGTTGCACTGGACATACCGACTATCTCACTTATTTCCCTGCATGTTCTTCTCGTATCTTCCTCCACAACAGCTTTGGTTCTCTCTACACTGTCGTCACAAATGACAACTGGGGGCCTCCCGGTGTGCGGTTCATCTTTTATGTCAGACCTCCCACCTTCATCATTCCTTGTCCATTTTCTTACTGTTGAATTGATGGGGCATTGCTCCCTATTTCTTTGCATAGATCACCTTGGGTTTCAACTGCAAGCTTGCCGGAAAGAGTTGAAAATTTGATCACAACTCGGACATCGTAACGTGAGAAGGTTGCATCAATGTTTTGCTCAGCCATTTTCCTCGAATTTGCCTCGGACAAAGTGCACAACAACACCACGCTTGACGTGTCACAGCTCTATGACGTGTTCACCAATAATAAGTATTCAAATGACCTTAGAGCATTCATCAGAATACCATTAAGTTACAATGAGAATACTGAGTATGTTTCTAGCTTAACATTATTTTTGTTTATATTACCGTTCATTTTTATTATGTATGTGACTGAGCCTGTTTGTGAGTGCTAACATATAGTGTGTGTGTGTGTGTGTGTGTGTGTGTGTGTGTGTGTGTGTGTGTGTGTGTGTGTGTGTGTGTGTGTGTGTGTGTGTGTGTGTGTGTGTGGTGAAACACCAAACCAGCGTGCCAGGATCTGGACAATAAAGATGCATCTTATATTATCTTAATCGGGTTGGACGTACGCTACAGCAGACCTGCCTAGATCATAATTGAGTAGACTGTGGTTGATTGGGTGGGACTTAGGGTGGAATGCCATTGCACAGTTAGCTTTTCCATCTAAACCGGCACTTAATACATTATTCAGTTTGTCACCACTGATAGGCCTACCTATGTGTAGCCTAATACTACGTCTCCCAAATTATGGTGAGCAGGCTGCTCGCAAACGGCGTACCCCCGACCTATCGCTTTGAGGATGGTCGGCTTTCGATGACTTGCTGTTAGATGTTTGCGTTAGCGCCTAAGAGTAGGCCTTCTATTGACTATTCCCGCAAACGTACGCGGAAATTTCATTATATCGCCATCATTAGGGTCATCGAAAGGTCATCGCGGAAACGCAGGGTTGTGCGAGATCGGGGTTGAGGAAATCTGCGGTCTACTAAATAACCCAGAATGAACTATTCAAGCAATCTACGCGTACTATTTGCCAGCCTTGTTTGACCCATGCTCGTTTGTTTTTCCTTTCTTTTCTTTCCTTTCCTTTTTTTTTTTTTTGGGGGGGGGTGTCTTCCTGTCCTACGATGTATTGCGCTTGATATTTTGTTCTCTGTTCTGTTAAAAAGTAGATGGAAAGAAATTAGTGTTGTTTACTTGTTTTTTTTTTCTTCTTGAAAAAAAAAAACTACGTTTACGAACCCACAGTACTCGTAGCTTTATTCACTGTCCTTTAGTGTTGGGGAAATTCAAAAGGCATTGGACACGCCTTTTTAACAGGCCATAGTGCCCCTTATATTTTACTTCATGATTTGCATTGTATTCTGTTAGATTCGCTGTGTGGGTGGTTGGCGGGTGCTCTGGTGTGGTTTGCTTCTTCTTTCCTATCAAACATCTATCGTCCTTATCTCCCCGTAAAACCTACGAAAACTAAACTAAACTAGATTCGCTGTTGTGTTGTTTTGTAGCTTTAGCTAAAAGGCCAGGCCGCCAAGGCATTCTTCTTTCTGATCATCGCAGAAAATTTTGTAACGGTTTAGCTTTAGCTGGATTTTTACGGCACTTGCAACACGATAAGGTCACAATTAGGTGCCAAAGATTAGGGGTGATGCAAGAGAGTAACAAATATTAAAAAGTAGGAGATACATAAGGACGAATGTGTAATTTGAAAAGGGGGGAAAGCCACGCCAGAGCACCAGCCAGCCACCCGCAGATATTCCAGGTGGAAGGTTTAAAATAAAGAGAATCCACTTTATTGGTGACCATTATGGTGTCGATGTCGAGGTGGTGAAAAAGAAAGTTGAACGCCTTCATCAATCTGCTTCTTTTACTTTTATCCAGATTTGGAAAGTTGTGAAAGTTCTCCACGTTTTTGAATCAATGGAGACATTAATTTTGAGAACAGCTGATACTAATCGGCCTTGTGTTATGCAGTTCCTTCTCTCTCTCTGTCTCCCTCTCTCTCTCTCTCTCTCTCTCTCTCTCTCTCTCTCTCTCTCTCTCTCTCCCTCCCTCCCTCCCCCCTCTCTCTCTCATTCTCGCTGTCTCTCTCTCAGTCTTGCTGTCTCTCTCTCTCTCTCTCTCTCTCTCTCTCGTTCTCTCTTTCTCTCTTTCTCTCTCTGTGTCTCTCTCTCTGTGTCTCTCTTGGTGTATGCGTGTGTGTGTGTGTTTGTGTTGTCTGTGTGTGTAGTGTGTGCACGCGCATATTGTGTGTGTGACCAATACATAGTCATAATGTAGAGATCCTGTTGGAGGCAGATTACATAACTTTTGACCTTTGACCCTGCCTGAGAGGCATATAACATCCCGGCAGACGTAAATATTTTTTTCGATTGAAAAATAAACTACAAAAAACAACAACAACGTCCCTCCCTCCGGAATAATGCTTAGGTAGGCCTATTCTGTGTGCTAGTGCAAGGGCAAAGAACCTCATTGCAACACGACAGACGCGGGTATCCTCCCCCTTGACATGCATACGCTGTGTTTATGTTAGTTACAGGGTGTCCCAAAACGCGGGCACTATTCTGGTTTTCATCAAAAACAACTCGACCTATAGGCTACATGTCTGCCTGTACCACTTTATAATAACGTCCGAACTAAGCTCCCTCCGGAGCAAAATAAGCATGGACTGTCTCATGAAAACTTTTAAAAAATGTTTGAGCACATTTGAGTGTGTCAGGAGTGATCTTTTGGCCCTCGGTTCGCGACCTTTTCATGAAGAACGTTTTCAGGATTGATGCGCGATATCTGGGACACCCTCTGTAATGCTGGGCTAATTAAGAGGGCGGATAGGAGAAATGAGGTCTAGGTAAATTTTTACTGTCATTCTCGCACACAGATGTACTGCTTCAGGGGTCAAACTACAGTATTGTTTGCTGCAGATCACACATAAAGCCACAAAGACTGTCGCAAAACAATTATTATCAAGAAAATTTCAAACCTAACTGTAAAATATCAAATTATGGGTTAAAACAGGGGGGGGGGGGGCATGCCCCCCTGTAAACCCCCATTCTAGATTTAGTGTAATATAGGTCGATTGAGAAAAATCAAATATTTCAAAAACAATTAATTTGCGACGGAAATGAAGTTGATATTCGTGTTCAGCGCGTCATTATTTAGTAGGAAATGGACAAGTGGTAGTTAAGTGTCAGACCGGAGGAAAAGTAAAAGAATACCGAGGTCTACTTACGTGCTGTGTGTGTATAATCCCATGTGCTAAGATCTATACATATATTATTATAAATGTTCCTATGACATGAAAGTGCTGTTCGGCATAAACGAACCCACTTTTAGGATAGCATTTTTTAAATGTGCTGTCAAGTGGATATAATGCATACTTATATTTTAATAAATGTGCTTATCAGTCAACAACCCCTTTGCTCGAATGTTGGCAACATGTTACTGTAAATATTTCAAGTGCACACCAGGAAGTGATTTGAGTTGGTGTGGTACTGCAGTGTACAGAAAAATGTAGATCTAGGTCTAAATAATATTTTCTGAAGAGTTCTCCCATCACACTGCAAGCTCAGAAGGGAGGTAGGAGCGAACGAAAGAGAGTGGGGGTGAGGGGGTGGGGGCGAAGGAGAGAGAGAGGGAGTCAAAGGGCACGTGGGTTGTCATGTATGCTCATTGGATAGGGGTTAATGAGAGCAGAGGGTCTTCAAAAGAATATATGTATTATGTATATGCAAGGTGTCCCCCCCCCCCAAAAAAAAAGAGAACCCACTTACTTAAATAAAGGTCAATAACTCTGTCATCTTTGCACTACTTTCTACAAAACGTAGAAGAAATAAAGTTCAACCAGGGGGATGTTAGCATCATAAATATGAAGAAAGTCAATCTACATATTCGACAAACATCAATTTTGTATTTATTATATTTGTTCTTCAGTGCACAAGAAGTGACTCTTTTGTAACAGAACAATGTCTATGGTTTTTATGAAGTTGCAAAGTTTTGCCTTTTCCCCAGTTTTGGTTGAATTTTTAAAGACAATATTTTTGTTGTAACATACGGTATCAGTTGATTTGTTTCATACTGACAAGGGTAACGTCCGCGTGCTTGAATTTTATTTTCCAAAGTTTCGTTAAAATTGGTCCAAAGATTACCAAGCTATTGCCCTTTAATTAATAAGTCATCATTTTTTAGACACCCAGTATACATGTAGTAATAGTATAATAATTTTTTTTTCTCTGTCACTTTGCATTCACCTTCTCTCCTCTAGACCCCCCCCTTTCTCTCTCTCTCTCTCTCTCTCTCTCTCTCTCTCTCTCTCTCTTCCTTCTCTCTCTCTCTCTCTCTCTCTCTCTCTCTCTCTCTCTCTCTCTCTCTCTCTCTGTCACCCCCCCCACACACACACACACACAAACAAGTGAGTGATTGGCGGGTGCTCTGGTGCTGTTTGCTTCTTCTTTCCTATCAAACATCTATCGTCCTTATCTCCCCTCCTTTTTGTGTTTGTTACTCTCTTATAACACCTCTAATCTTCTGCACTTATATGACCTTATTGTGTTGCAAGTGCCGTAAAACTTGTATTACTAAAACTATTTTAAAAAAAACCCACACACACACACACACACACACACACACACATACACCCTCACACACCCACACGCACACAAACACTCACACAAGCTGGCATGCGCGCATAAAGTTAGAATGTTTACAGTAATGTTTGGATCTGAAGTGCGCTTGAGTGTTGCTTTGTGCTGTTATCATAGGCAGCACCAGGAAGTATAAGCATACTTCCGTAGGCTGTGTCTTTGTTGTGTGTGGTACTGATTGTGTGCTCTTTTTGGCCTCTGTGTGAAAGTTTCCCAAAGTCTGGGATCTGTGGTATGTATCAAAATTGTTTGGATGAAATTGTATATTCTTGTTTAATTGATTAAAAAATTTTAAGATTGGCAAGGGGTATCCTTGCTTATTTATTTTTACTTTCTTTTTGATATGACTTACGCCTAAAACTCTTTGTATTGCCGATGTCTGCTGTGTCCTGAATGTATAGTGGAGTTCCAAACTGTTTTACGTAAATTTTGTTGATTTCTTGTATTTAAAATTAAGAGTGTTAACAATGTGATGTCCAACTTTGTGAGTCTGTTTCTTAAGCTTTGTATTGTTTGCTTGTTTTCTAGCATGTAATCATTAGACACATTCTAACAGAATGTCTAGACTTAGGAGAGACCCGAAGGAAATATTTTAGATGCAAAAAATTGCAAGGTCTGTTTTCCGTCGTTGATCCCAACAGAATTCTGGATTTTATAAAGGCCATTGGCCTTTATGGGAAATTGTAAATGGAACTGTTAAAATTTTTAATGTTATTTAGAAAATTACTTTAAATTATAAATTTATTCACATCAAATTTTTTGCATTTTAACATTTTAATTAGAAATGTTGACCAAAATCAGGCAGTGCGGTGAACTATTGCGAGTAAAACCAACTTGTTTCTCGCCATATGACCTTATGCAGCTGCGAGCACCGTAAAACCCTTACTAATCAACAACTAGCATGTAACTCATTTGCTGTTTAGACTGATTGCAATCCCCTCCCTCCTCCTTTACAGGCCAAGTCGTACCCCAATTTCTATTGCGTACTGTACTCTGGCAGAGGCAATTGGGCGCCACGGATTGACCTGTATGAAAACAAAGAGGCTTCACGGCCCCCTGGGAACTGCAAAAAATCTCTCTTCATAGAAGACGCTAAATGGATTCCTGTTGATGTTGTCGATCCTGCCTTTGCTTTAGATGTTAAGGGCAAGACTTGCACATTCTTCACTGCCTCTCAAAAAGAACGAAAGTACTGGGCAGTAGCTCTGTGTTGCCTGAGTGGGAACTTGTTTGACACAAGACATATTGTGTATCCGTCACTAGGCATGAAATCAGACAAAGTCAGTCACTTAGATGAAGAATATGTGGTGGAGCAGAATGTCCTCTACTCATCAAGTCCAGCCTCATTTAGTAAGTATATCGTATCTCTCTGGTTTTAATTATGATAGAGGTCATGCCTATTGTGTGATAGAGGTGTGCCACTCCTTTTGATGCTCTAAAAGTCCAAGTTAATATTTATTGTTGTTATCAATCCAGTAGTTTATGCCAGAGGCATTTGTGTAAAGTTTATATTTTTTTAAAATAAAGTGGAAAGCACATTGCATAAATGAAGTTCAGAGGGAAGATATAAATATATTTATATATGTATGTATGTATTGCACACACACACACACAGTGGAGTCCGCTTAAACCAATATCTGCAGGACCACACAAATTTCTTTAGTTTTGTCAGATTTTCTGGTTAGGGAGGTTGGTCAAATAGGACCCCCCCCCCGAGATTTTTGTTTTTTCAAATGTACTACTGTTTTTGGAATTAATTAGCCATGTTTGGTTTAAGAGGACTCCACTGAACATACTTATAGAACACTAACATGCTTTTTAAAAAAATTCTTGTACTGTAAGACATGCTTGAAATAGAAAGAGGATTTGCAAATAGTTCCACTTCTGAGGTTCTGTCAATGAGCTGTTACTTGTTAGTGTGTGCATAGTTAAAAATCAGTCTCCTTGTGCGGGAGCACCACGATTCAGCACTAGTCACACTTGACTGACCATGATTTAGAACTGTTGCCGACAGTTTTCCTATAGCAAGCACTATCCAGTTTTCAGTGCCACTTTACCTGACTCAGAGAAAAAAGTAATTCCTGTACTTCTACTCAGAAAGTTTTATTCCCATACTTCCAAGTCCAACAAATGGAAGACCAAGTTAAAGCTCAGCTATGCAGTGGAAAAACTGGAAATATGGATCTGAGTCAGTTACTCATTGGACTGAAAAAAACAATTTTGAACTGAGACTCACTGAACATGTTTAAAATAACTGTCTGCTCGCGTACTTTGCTAACTAAAAATTTATGGAAGTCATCAGGATGAAACAGGGGGCTCCGCGTCTAATGATCAGTAGACAGGTGTTCCATCGTGACATGGAGCGGAAATGTTATTTCACATGGTGCTGCTGCAAGACTGGCAGTAAATCGAGATGGACAACCAATGTCTGTCAGCAGAATCTACATTCACCACCATCTGAGCACAACCTCGAAGCGCCATATGAACAGACATGGTGCATGTTCAGACATTCGTATTGAGAAGAGCTCTGGCTAGACTGGAGAAAACAGCAGGCCACATCGTTTATTAAGAAGCGGCGACTACTTCATCCATTTTCTACTGGGAACTGGAAACCCTCACAAACTCCTTGCTCAAGTGCGACTAAAAAGGTGTCCTTCTCTTTGGAGGCTCTGTCACAGACACAAAAGAAGAACATGCTGAAAATATGGAGCATAGATAAGCCACAATAAAGAAAAGGAGAAAGTCAACAGAAAAGATACAGAAAAAAGAAAGTCTGATCCAAGACTACAGAGATCTGGAAAGACTTACCAACTGGAATTCTTGCAGCAGAAATTGCTCCCACCATCATAGTAAAATTGTTTTTTTTTAAACTGATTTGACATGTTCAAAATGGGGCAAATTTTTCTCTGCCAGAATTGGTCTCATTAGCCACTGCAGAAGCCACAAGTCATCCTAACCTTTAATTCTTCAAATTCTTATATTTTGCTGGAGAAATATTCTTTTTCGTGGCGCTGATGTATTGGTCATCGTCAGACTTTGACAGATGAGTTACTACCAATTTCTTCACAGTGCATGGTCATTGTAAGCTGTGAACAGTTATTTCAATGGCAATCATTTTAATGCGGTCTCTTTTATATGATATTCCAAACCCCGTAATAGGTTAAATGGGAATGGCTGAGGCAATACTCAACTGTACAAAATACTCCAAAATGAATGAGGCAGCCCCGAGTTCAGGTAATTTCCTAAGGGCACCCTTCGGTGTGCTTTAGCAATAGGTAGGAAAATAGTGCTGAACCATGGTGTTGCCCTTTGCTCTGTGGACACTTCTATCATGCATGCTCAGCTTTAAAAAATGTTTATTTTTGGTAAGTTTAACAATGCTCGCTACCGTATTTTGTCATGTGAGGGCATGAGACACATTAAACATTTCCAGTTTGGTAGGAATTACTTTTGAATTTTGCCTGAGTTGTTGCGGAAGCCAACTTTTACTGATATTAGGACCGCAAAGGGATCTTTAATGTGCACTGCTTGTACACAGGACCTCCAAGATTTTTTTGCGTTTATCTGAGAAGGCTAGGTGTTAGATCTTACTTACCATAAGATCAGGGGTGTGGTTGAAAGACAGCAGTAAAAAGGAGCCAAGAAGTACCAGTAGAAAGGCTGCAGAAAGAGTCTGGAGCCCAGAGGAGGGGCAAATATTGAGGGGGGGGGGGCAGAAAGTAGAGACGAAAGTAGACGACAGAACATGGTTTGGTTAGAGAGCAGGAAAGGAAGTGAAAGTAAGACATTTTTAAGAGAAGAAAATTTTCGCCGCTGTCTGGTTTCGAACCCGGGACCTATTGAATAAGAGGGGAGTACCGTACCTCTAGACTTTGGGAGCCCCCTGCTCAACTCTTAAGACCAGTAGTCAGACAAAGAAGTCCAGCTCAGATGCTATGTGTTATCTTTAGAGTATTTCATTAGTTCTTCCATCTTCCTGTATTTGTCCACAGTCACTTCATGCAGTTTTTGCTGTAATTTCGTTCCTGATTTAATGTTTTGAATTTCTGTCAGTTTTTCTCATTCTCATAACTGAGGTTTCACCTACAATAACATCAGCTTGTTGATTCCTAACAATCCTAGCTTGTCATGCAAAATTTCTCATTTTACAGATAATTCAGCTATTTCAATCCTTTCAGGTTTCAAAAGACATTGATTGGTTCAACTAAAATAGGGCAGTTTCTTTTATATATTACTTACTAATAAGTGAACAGGTGTATTTTCATAGCGTATCCTGTATCCCATTACCTGCAGTCAGGAGATAGCCTGTGTATGGGGCAGGGTTGCTTCTTGAGGTATTAGTTGTACAGTTTCCTGCCCCTGGGCTGAAGTGGAGGAATAAAGAACATTTTTTGAAGTCTCTTTCCAGTTTGCAGTTTGTCACTCAGCTATGTTGTTTTGTATTTCAGTCAAAAAATTTGATGTGTTTGCTGAAAGCAGCGAAGGCTGCTTGCGTCTCGGGCTCCATGGAGCGTACAAGTTTGTGCTGGCTCCTGTGGTACTCAAGTTGTGTCAATTTGAAGATGAAACAGATGTATCCGAATGGCCTTACAAATTTCTGCGGGACTTTGGACACTCAAAACATTCATTTTTCTTTAATGCTGGGTCCAGATGTCAGACTGGAGCAGGTTATTTCAATTTTCACACCACACAAGGTGAACAGATTGTTCAGGCAATTTCCGTGCTGACCCACCGAATGTGTGATGCTGATGATGACACATCTTTGACCCCACCCTCTCAGGACAGCATCACTCCTACATCACCGTCCAGAACAAAATTATTGGTTGGGAAACAGAAGTCTGATACCGTGTCCCCTCCAGCCCCACCCCCGAAAGTGAATGTTGGCCAATCCCACTCACACCCAAGTGATGCCAACCAGCCATCCAACAAGTTCAAGAATGAACTGAGCAAAGCCATCTTTCAGCAGGGTGGGGAGCAGAAAAGAGGCTCTGTTGACAGCTCTCTTTCCTCGGATTCAACACAAAGTAGCAGTAAGACAGACAAAACAAAATCTCAGCTGAAAAAAGAGCAGAAAAATATGAAAAAAGAAGCCAGGAAAGCTCAGAAAGAGGAAGAAAAGATGAGAAAAAAACAGAAAGAGGATGAGAGGCAAAGAAAGAAAGCAGAGAAAAGCAAACCGCCAGAGAAAAGCAAACTGCAAGAGAAAAGCAAACTGCAAGAGAAAAAGCCTGCGAAAACTGTGCCAGTTGATACTTCCTCTGTCAACCTTTACAGCGATGTCGATTCTGCGTATGCCACTGCTGATAGTGTAGCTCAAGTGAACACTGATGAGCACAACCTTGGCATTCCCAACCAGCAGGATGGCCAAGTGTACAGTGAACCTTGGGGAAGTCACCCCTTTCTGAAGCCATATCCCGTCAGTCAAGGTGCAGACTATGAAGACGATCCAGTGGACGCAGTGTATGCCCAACCAGAGAAGAAGAACCCTAAGAAGGTGGCTAATGGAAAGAACGCTCCTCACAGTGAGGAGGATTATGAGGACTTGGACTGCAAGTTTGCTGCACCGCCATTGGTTCCTCCCAAACACTTTGATGCTGGTGATTCAGATGGCGTGTATGCACATTTACATCAGGCGCAGATGCCTGCTCCTGCAGTGGATAACGTGTATGGCGTGGCCTCAGCTATTGCTCTCCTCAACAATGGGGAGAATAATGGAGGCGCTGGGTCTGTGTCCAGAGTGCAGCAAGGATCATACGATTCCACATATGACACGGTAGACTGAACATGTGCAGTGCACTATGACTCAGGGTTTTTTACTCTGTCATCACAGGAACACAATCTCTTATTTGAAATCCTTTAAATCAGATACATTTTCTTCTGTAATCTGTTAATTCAAGAGCGGCGCCCTTTTTTGTACTGCAGATAATTAAGTGGGGTTTTTTTCTGGAATGACAATGCGACTTGTGAGAATCTTGTTCATGCTCAAACCAGTCTTGCCTTGTCTAGTCTTGTTTTAGCTATGCCTGTAAAATTAAAGTAGCCAAATATGCAATCAGATCCTCCTAGTATTCATATGGTGAGGTTATTGAACACCAGTGAATTGTAGAACTAAACACAGTTCATTAAGGCTGTGATGATAAATGAAGTCAGATAAAGTTTGATCCTATTGATTACTCAAAGTAGAGAATTTGTCCATATCTCTACACTGCTAGGCTTTCTGGGAGGGGGAGAGAGAAAAAAGGTATGTTGTTAACATTCTCTGGTTCTTGATTTGTGATAAGTATTGATGTTGTTGTTTTTTTAAAAATGAAAACTGTGAAATCCCCAGATAAAGGTAAACTGGGATTTTTTTATTTTTTTTTTAATAATTTTTTTTTGTTCCTGGTCATTTAAAACTAGAAAAACCAAAAACAGTGTAGTTTAACTTTAACTTTAGCACTTTGTTCTATTAGATATTAATATGAATACATTTTTTAAAAGTTTTTTTCACTATAACACTCACTGACTAAAACTACTTATCTGTACTTAAAGATAATAAAGACAAATGTTTCATTTTATTTTCAGGGCAGTTTGAAAGAGGTTGTGTGTGTAAAATTAGCTCAATTTTGTAACTTTGAACTCCATTTCGTTTCCTTAACACTTTGCCGCCACATCTCGTCGATCGGCGATGTTTACCACCCAGTTTCTTTGGATTTTCCCCAAAATACCTTTGAATTTGATGGCAAGGGTTTTTACTATATGAGCCTTGAGCCTTGTGATGGCAAAGTGTTAAGGCCATGTGGAAAAAAAATTTACAAAAAGTGCTGGTTATTTGTGTCCAGAAATGAGTTATGGTGACCATGGATAAATGCAAAGATTGAATGATTGTGGGTAGTGTGATTGTGAAGTATTATGCCATCCTTTATATATATTGCTAACTGTAGTGGAGAAATGTTTTGTTTGTCACACTGAGTGTTATCATTGTGTGGTCTTCAGTATTCGGAATATAAACCCTTTTTCTATTTTTCTTCTTTTTTTTTTTTGTTGCTAAATTATAATCCCTTGATTTATAAACATGCTCGTTATATCAATGCCCTTTAATGTTGTATATGACATGAAGTTGTTTTTTTAAATTCATGGCTGTCGCTGTTTCTTCCGAGAGCTTCTTGTGTGCTATTTGCACTGTCTTTGTTTATTTTTCCACCTATATTGCTGTTTTATTGCCGAAAACAAGTTGAGTGAGAGAAAAAGTTGGCAATGTTATTCTAGCAAAATTGATCACATTGCATGTACAAGGTTATTAGATAATTTTTAATCTGTTTACATTGGCATCAAAAGTTATCAGTTTATCTGATATTATATATATATTCATTTGTGAAATGTTTCTTGCAGCGAGCTTGTCAGATTGTGTGATTGATTGTTCATGTGATAACCATAAAGCCTACCAGTTTGTTGGACAATTGTTCTTGGAGTGAAACATCACATTGTAGTAGTATTGTTCATGGCTTCAAAATTTCCCCTGAAATTTGGCAATTTGTAGCCCACGAGCTGAACCTGTTTAAGTCAAATGAATTCCAAATGGTCATAGCTAACTTGTTCAACTTTCCTGGATGCACTGTATTGGATTATTCTTATAATTTAAGAATGTATGCAGTACTCGGTTCAGCCCATCTTACCCTTGCTGACAACCTTTCTAGCCTGTGCTTGTAGAGATGGATGCCTGCCCTTGCTTTTATTTTACTGTAAATGTACTTTTAATATATTTTGTTGATTGATACTCTTTTAGTTTTAGTGAATTTTGAGTGTTTTTGTAGATTTTTTGGGTGGTTTTCTTTTCTTTTCTTTTTTTTTTTTTTTTGCATGTCCCTTTTAATAGATGTTGAAGCAGCCAAAATACATGAAATATGATCTATGTATTGTTTTGTTTTCTTTAACCCTCCAAGTGTCACTAACAAATAGCCTGTGGTGTCAGGGAAAGTTATACAATTTTACCGTGTTATGACGGAAAATGATCTTGAGAACAGGAAAATCAAGCAAGTAAAGGTCATAAACTGATACATTTGTAGAAAAGAGAACGTCAATAGGAAATACAGCTCATTTGGGGTGAAATAAGAAATTTTTTCGGCATTAAAAAATTGGATGAACAAACTAGAATAGCAACTCAAATTATGGTTTATTAGATTGGCCGTGACACCACAATGAAACTTACAGCCAATTTTATCATTCATCGACACTAGGAGGGTTAAGTAATAGGTTTCCCGAATTCAGAGAGATACGTAATATCAACATGTTTTGTGCTTCATACTATTCATACTCTGGATCATCAACAGTCCTCATATTTGTGCAGAAGATAATTTGCATATCTGTTTGTTTTATTACGAAGACTTACAAACCATCATTATTGATCTGAAGATGTTTTTGTATTTTTTTGTATAACTGATTGCCTGCCTCTTTTTTTTTCAGGCTTGAAGCCGAAAACACTGACTTAGAATCTAGCAAAATATAGTTTGAGCTTACAATTGAGATGGCTGTTGATTGTGTTTGTTGTTGGTTTTGTTTGAACTAAATAGTATTCTATATTTTTGTTACTATCTTTATTATTGTTTGCGGTAATGAATTGTCTTGCAGAATGCAAAGGAAGTTATGTGTTAAAGCTTATAAATATGTGTCCCACACCAGGTCTTGACTTTCTGATCAGCCCATTTCACTTTGTGTGATTGATATTACAATTTTTAAGAAATGTGTACAGTGTATTCATACTTTTAAAAAAATCCATACCTCAAATTTAAGAATACTCTCTTCATTAAACTTAAGACACTTTCTACATATGTTGAGGTATGTATTAAATGTGAGAAGTTTACGGGAGCTTATGGTGTCCTGTCCTTATGAGCCATGGGTAGAAATGGATTTTTCTGTTCTGACTAATCTTATAAGCCCTTAAAGCGTTGTCCAACAAAAACCAAAAAAAAACAAGATTTCTTTGAGAGATATATATAGATCTAGGTAAGACAAGCTTTTTTTAAAAATTAATTAATTTTTTTTTTACAATTTTAGAGGGATTAAGGTTGCTGCCAAAATTGAATAAGACGTTTTCCATTGTTTTTTCTTGTGGTATAGTTGGTTGTCATGCAAAAGTCAATTGTAAATGTCTTGTTTGTTTTAGTTGAGGTTTTATGGCGCTCTCACTCCCGACTGCATAAAGTCATATGAGCGCCATGTAAATGTCTGACTTGATGTTTGTTTTGACTTATGTGTTGCAAACAGGTACAGCTACTATGATATTTAGTGGTAGCTTAGATTTCCCATCATCCTGTTACAGATACCAGGTTCCTTCCAAGTAAAAATAAAGAACAGGGTACCATATTGTATTTATTCTCTTTATGAAATGTACAACTTAACAGTATTTTATGCCTTTCAGAATCCTTTGATTGTTCACAACATTCTGACTCTTAACGCCCTTAAATGTGGTCATGCCAGACCTGAACAGCCTTGCAGTCAGTTCATGACTGTTGGAGTTATTGTAGTTAAATTCCTGGTTCGTGAAAGGTTTCAGTGTCAATGGTGTGTGAAGGGTGCCAGAGATAGGTCTAACTTTATACTCCTCTGTTTAATATTTTGTCTATTGATTTACTTTTACTGTTATAAGATAACCGTTGCTGTAGTGGCATCGGTGGCCTTGTGGATAGGCTACCTGATCCGTAATTGTGAGATTGTGGGTTCAGGGGTTTGAGTGTCAGCTCAGTCCGACATTGGGAAAGGCACTTAACATGAATTTCCCATTTGGCTCGGTCCTGTCGGAGATGAATGTTAAACACGGAGGTTGCCGCTTCTTAAACGATCTAATAGTGTTGATAAGGGTGTTAAACCTATACCATTTCACCATTTCACCATTTTCATTGTTGATGTTCGTGTATGCTTTCTTTGAAATTTCACAACTATTGTTCAGTTCTGCAGTCTTCTGATGAAAAATGAGCTTCTACCACTTTTTAACTTTGCATTTTCAATGGTATGAACACTGACAAGTGGACGTATTGTTTCTGTTCTCGGAGCGAAAGATAAGGATAAGGGAAGGGGAGTAAAGAGTAGCAGCATACAGCATAATTGTTTTGAGTATAAGTTCTCGTAACTTCATCATGTACCTTCAAATCTGACTTACTTGGAGCCTATCATAAAGTGAATTTGCTTTCCATGCTGTCTTTAGAGATCACAACTTGTTTGTGTTAATTTGTATTTTAACTTTAAGTTCATATGTAAAAGACAAGATCATCTTACTTTTGAGACTTGGAAATTTTAATTTCAAAAGTGGAGCTGTCTCATACAGTCGGGAGCGGAGGTCTGTTGTTTTGTTCCTATCATATTTTTTTTTATGTAGGCCATTTTGTATGGGCATATTTCACAGTGACAACAGCTTTTATCTGATCATTCTTTTGTTTTGCATCTCAAGAATCTTTGGTTTAGTAATGTACTTTTGGACTCTTGTGAATGTTCATGTGATTACATGATCAATTGTATTCTAAGTTGTCCACAAAACTCGATCTTATTGCTGTCTTGTATTTTTGTGAGATATTTCTCACTCACAGTTTTTGCTGAATGTTAGTTCAGTTGATGCACAAAAAAGAGATGGAAGGGTTGGGTGAGGGGGGGTATACACATGCAAACTATTAATATTACTGTTATTCGTGGAGAATTCAATATGAAAATTTGTGTTACGTCAATCAAGACATTAGGGAGTTGTTACATCAATCAAGACATTCTGGGCAGCAGTGCTGGCATGTGCTGACCTAGATTTTCTAGCTTTTTCCTGTGATAAGATTAATCAACATCTTGAACATTTCAGTATGTTACTTTGCTTTAAGTCCTTGACCAAACATTGTGACAAGTCATTCATCAATTCCTCTGTACAGTAGCATCAAAAGTCTAGGAGCTTCTATTGTGCAACGTTTTTAAAACTTTGTTTTTGGAAGGTGGGGGGGGGGGGTTTGGTAAGTATTTATGCTTATGTTTTCTACATTTATTTTGTATTCAGAAAATGAATCAAGATAAGCTTTTTGTTTTTATTCATATTTAATTCCATTGTTTCTGTTATCTCCTATTCCACCAATTGCTTGTGAATGTATTTATTGATCCCACTCGTCTTGTCTGGATTCTATTTCCAATGCTATGCCTGGCACAAGAGAGTGACAGTGTCACTTGTTATGAGGCTGTATATAATATACGCTGGCGCACCTGAATGTATGGGTATGTTTTCAAGCCAGCACATACACACATGTGAACTGATCTCTACAGATGCACTCTTTTTCTTTGCACACACTTTATTTCTTGTGCTCTCTTAGTCATACCTTGTTTGTCCCGGAGCTTGCATATAACTTTTAAGAGGCAAGTCATTTTGTCTACCCATGTCATTTTTTCATTTTTCTACATATCGAAGTATCTGTGTCTTTCTTGGCACTTATATTATGTATTGAGATATTTTGTAAGCTATTCCATCAGTGCTTTCTTCTCTTGTTAAACTTACACAGTTAACTACTCCTGACTGTACTAGAATGCAACAGATGGTTTCTATTGACTTCTTGTGCCTTAATAAACCTTGAGTAATATTTGTTGCTTTTTACAATGTGACAACAGAGATTTGTAGTCCGATTTCTATTTTTATTCATATATGTATTTGTGTTTGTGTGTCACACTGTAGTGGAATCAGGTGCTCGTCAATTTTTGAGCATGTGGAGTAATTGGTACTATCTTAATTACAGCTTGTTCATTTCTGATGATTTGCTGGTGATGAAAACAAAACCTATGTATCTGGAATAGAAGTTGAGATATTTGATTGAAGGAGGTGTGGGTCGCCTGGTTTTAGAGGTAAAATTTGTGGAAAAACAGTCGCCAAAGTTTGGTGACTTCAATAGCTTGAGAGTCCTTGGAAACTGAACACTTACTTTTTCTGTTCATTTAATCTACATTTTTTTCCGTAAATTTCAAACAGAAATGTGTTTTTAGATAGTCATAAGAGGTGTTGAACCAAAAAACAAAAATTCAACAAAAATTACCAAACTGATGGAAAAATGTCAGTTTCTCCGATTTCATTATTTTGACAAGCGTCTGATTTCACCACGGTGCCTCACATAATATATATATATTTATATGTTGGGAACAACAAAAAAAAAAAGGGAAACTAGTTTTGCAGAATCTATTTTTGATCTTTCTTCCCCTCTCCATAAATCAAAAGTGACCTATCGGTGTATTTATTTGTTTCGTGTCTGTTCAATGTCTTCCTCTGTCTTTCAATTCTTCATTATGTTTGCCTGTATCACATCTCAATTGATGAAATGTTTATTATTCTGCCTCTCCTCTCTCTCAGTTTTACCTTATAATAATACTTATTCAATGCTTTTACTTTTAGCGTAGAGTCAATTTGTGTGGTATCATGCACAGACACAAGCTTGCACACACTTATACTCTAACAAATCTTACATGCAGGCACACACAAATGCACACATGGACACATACAGACACACATATACACACACACGCACACACACACACACTCACAGACCCCCTCACATTCATATAATACACACAAATTACATGTATGCAAGTATGTGAATGTGAACACACATGTATACACAGGCATTCAGTTAGATTACTAGATCTTTTTGCTATGCTTTTGCTATATTATTTTATTTTCCTGAATGCTTTCCCTGTACGCCATCTGCTGTCCATTCCAAATGTTACTAGAGTTGATTTAAGTCCCTCAAGTGATCTAGACTATAGTTTTGAATATGTAATATACACAAATATATATTATACGAAATATACAAATTATGTTTTATTGTATAATCATGCATGTTTAGCTGCTAAAAATTTTGATATAATTATTTGCCGTGATATTTTCTTTCATTCCATTTCGTCCCTCCCTCTCTCTCTCTCTCTCTCTCTCTCTCTCTCTCTCTCTCTCTCTCTCTCTCTCTCTCTCTCTCTCTCTCTTTCTCTCTCTTTCTCTCTCTCTCTCTCTCTCTTTCTCTCTCTCTCTCTCTCTCTCCCCCCCCCTCTCTCTCTCTATTGTTTCTAAGCTGGCAATGCAATTAAATGACAGCAGTAGCAAAAACCTGTTTTTCGTTCTGTCTGATTTACTTCAATACTTATGTTTTACACCCTTACCCTAACGAAATGGAACAGGAATGAGCGTGCCTACTTTTTTTCTCTTTAATTTTCATTCTCTCCCCCCCCCCCCCTTACTAATGCTAATGTTTCATGCCTGCTGATCGACGCAATTTAGATCATTTAGGTGGTTGACTTCATTCCTGATAGCCGGGGCCGATCCAGACTGAGAGGGATCGAGATATAATATTTTTAAAATTACCCCACACGAGAATAGAACTCAGTGCTCCTGTGTGCGACGGTGAGGTGCTTAAGTGCTATTATAGCACTTGCCAACTTGTTATCAATTAAATGTTTAAAAGTGGGTGGTTGGTGGGTGCTCTGGTGTGGTTTGCTCCTTCTTTTCTATCAAACATCTATCGTCTTTATCCCCTCCATCTTTTTTTGTGTTTGTTACTCCCTTGTAACACTTCTAATCTTCGGCACTTATATGACCTTATAGTGTTGCTGCTGCTGTAAAATTCTTACAAAAAAATGTTTAAAAAGGGGAAAAAAATATATTTTTGTCATGACATAACAGTGTTTTGCACTCGCAATAGTAATGGAGAAATGTTTGTTTTGTTTTTGGTAAGTGTTTTACGGCGCTCGCAACTACATTAAGTCATATGAGCGCGGGGGACACATTAAACTAGGAATTAATGTCGAATTTTGCTCGGATGGCTGGCCAAGCCTACTTTTATCGATTTTGGACCACCAAAGGATCATGAACAGGCGCAACTTGAATACGGGACCCTCCGAGATTTTTAACCCGTATCTGAAAAGGCTAGGTGTTCGATCGTAGGTTACGTACCCTAAGATCAGGGGCGTGGCTGAAAGATAGCAGTAAGAAGGGGCCAAGGAGTAGCAGTAGACAGGCTGCAGAGAGATTCGGGAGTCCCGAGGAGAGGGGGGGGGGCTGAAAGTGGAGACGAGAGCAGACAGCAGGGCATGATTAGAGGGCAGGAAAGGAGGTGGAAGGAGAACTTTTGAAGAACATTTTCCGTCGCTGTTAGGTTTCGAACCCTGGACATGAGAGAAACACTGTAACCTCTAGACCACCAGCGCCCCCGAGAAATGTTCAACATTATGCAAAACGACTAATTGCTGAGGAGAAAGAAGTAGTAGAAGTGGAAAAATAGTTAAGCAACCAATTATTAGATCTGTTATTGAGTTATTGTTTTAGAAATTTGAACAAACCCATCGGTGACGATGGAAATCCTAGCTACTGCTAAATCAAGAATGTACTGGCCATCTTAACTCTCAAACACACACGCACACACACACACACACACACACACACACACACACACACAGAGAGAGAGAGATACATACGCATGTTGTTTTGGTTGGGTTGTTTTTTAAGCAAACCTTTCTTTTCTATCTTCCCTCAAATACATGTACCAGTGTCGCCTGCGGGCCACTTCATTATAATAGAATGAACAAGGGAAGCCAATAGATACGAGCTGAGTTGTGCTTTTGGGAATCCGCATAAAAATCCGGTCGTTAAGAATCCGCTTTTTCTGGCTCCCGATGACCGGGTTTTTAAATCTTAGGTTGAGACTATTGTGCAGTAACAGTATATATATATCCCCACCCCCAGCGTGTATC
>NW_004797823.1:439517-441922 GCF_000002075.1 Aplysia californica
GCCATATATATATATATATATATATATATATATATATATATAGATAGATAGAGAGATAGAGAGAGAGAGAGAGAGAGAGAGAGAGAGAGAGAGAGAGATAGATACACGCTGGGGGTAGGGATGTAGGGGCTAGTGCTAGCGTCTCTGGAGTAGCTGCTGTCATAGTCATACGCACATACATGAGTCGATTCCTAAGAGTGGGGAATAGAAGTACTTTTTTTAATCGAGTGCCTCGGTCTCTCTGCCAGGATGCACTATCTCCCTTTCAGTCGAGGTTGGCCCTGACAGGCAGGGTCGAGGCCTGCCTAAAAAATTATCTACATTTATTTTGTACCATGTCGTCAAGACTTTACGTAAATTCTATACCAGTCGTTGGTACCGACAGACTGATTCAGTCCAGGTTGCCCAGCAGTAGCAGCTGATCCAGTCATTAATTCCGCAACTCCTAGCTGTACGACCAGTCACCACACCCACCCCATACCCACTGGTAATCCTACTGCAGACGCATAAGTCTCTGTATGTGTTATAACTCTTATATTTGTGCTGTTTGTGACTAGTGCTCTGCATCACAGATACACCACACCAGCATTCAGTTCGACATCTCATTGAACCTGGGGGACACTTACTACTACTCTATGCTGACGTTCTACTACATATCAAAAAAAAAAAAAAATAAGTCCTAACAGTTTCTAGCTCCTAGTCCCTCTGTTTGCTTTTTGCTATCCACTCTTCACCTTTCATCCACCCGCTTTCAACCAACTTTAAGTTGGAACATTCAGGAGACGGGCTGTTTAGAACCTGTCTACTATGACCAACCCGAGCTCAGTGGAATACGTTGGTGGTTGGCGGGTGCTTCGGTGTGGTTTGCTTTTTCTTTCCTATCAAACATCTATCGTCCTTATCTCTCCTCCTTTTTTGTGTATGTTAGTAGTTACTCTCTAGTAACACATCTATTCTTCGGCACTTATATGACTTTATATTATTGTGTTGAAAGTGCCGTAAAATTCTTACTAAAACTAAACAGTGGAATACATCATCCTGTCAGAAAGATGAAGATACTCGTACAGTACTTGAAAGAAAAAAAAGTTACCCTTTTTGAAGATCGAAATAGGGGGCTCACGTAGCCTAGAGGTTAAGGTGTTCGCCTCCCATTCAAAGGTCCCGGGTTCGAATCCGGGAGGCGACGGAAAACTTTCTTCTCTAAAACTGTCTCCTTTCACCTCCTTTCCTGCTCTCTAGCAATGTCCTGTCGTCTGCTTTCGTCCCCACTTTCTGCCCCAACCCCTCACCTCCTTTGACCCCTCCTCGAGGCTCCTGACTCTTTCTGCAGCCTTTCTATTATTGCGCCTTTGCTCCTTCTTACTGCTGTCAATCAGCCACACCCCTGATCTTCTGGTAGGAAATATCTACACCTGGTCTTCTTGGACAAGGGCAAAAGATCTCAGAGGTCCCGTGTGCAAGTTGTGCACGTTAAAGATCCCTTGGTGGTCTAAAATCGATAAGAATGGGCTCCGGCCGCCACCCGGGTAAAATTAAAAATTTCCTACCAACCGAAAATGTTTATTAATGTGCCCCGCCCGCTTATAATATGACCTTATGCAGTGGCGAGGGTCGTAAAACACCCCCCCCCCCCCCCCTTTTTCAGCTATGCCCCCATTTTCATAACATGACGCGCTAGATCTAGTTCTCATAAGGTCTTTCCAGTGGCGGTGGGTGGACCAAGATTTGGGTGGGGCTTAGGTTTCTTCCACTTCTTTACCACCAAAAAGCAAGCAATAAGAACAAAAATTGATGATTTTTCTATACTCACGGCGAGCCACGGCATTTCGAGAACCATTCAAATGAGAAGAGTCACCTTTGTCTTCCATCTCTTTGTTCTTAGTTAAATTTAAGCTCTTCTGGATGGTGGGGACTAAGCCGTTTCACCTCCATATTTCTCTAATTAGTTTTTATCTGAAGAAAAAGTTGCCTCAAAAGTGGTTTGATGTAATTAATAACTGTTAAATCTCAGCGGCACAAACACACAGCACTCCAAACACATACCGTCTATGAGGTGGATTGGGTCGTGTTGTTGCGGAAAATAGAACACGCCTAACAAAGGCCCAATGGGCGCATAGGTATCTGTGTCACTGGGGGGAAAGTGTGTCGTAAACTTCCACCCCATTGTCAGGGCTGGGAGAGCGTGAGCCCTCTAAGTGTAGAATTCTGTGGTGCAGTGTTATTTTTTTTTTCGTTTTCTACCTTTTTACAAGAAGAGTTTCATTAAAAACGGGCGTGGGAACCAGCTTATTCTTTCTGAGCCCTAACGACATTTGATTGGCTGTTAGGTTACTATAGTTGTAAGCGGTGACACCAATGATTGGACAAACGGGAAAGCCGCCAAGCTGATAACTGTGTGTTCATTG
>NW_004797823.1:442022-443721 GCF_000002075.1 Aplysia californica
CCCCACCCCCAAATAGACACACAAATAATAGGCTTGATGATAAAAATAAAATTATGTATTTTCTTCCCCACTCACCCTTACGTAGACATCACAGACAACCCTTTGTTTTAGTAAGAGTTTTACGGCACTTGCAACACAATAAGGTCATATAAGTGCCGAAGATTAGAGGTTTTACAAGAGAGTAACAAACACAAAAAAGGAGGAGGGTTAAGGACGACAGATGTTTGATAGGAAAGAAGGAGCAGAGCACCCGCCAACCACCCGCTTTCAACCAACTTTAAGTTGGAACATTCAGGAGACGGGCTGTTTAGAACCTGTCTACTATGACCAACCCGAGCTCAGTGGAATACGTTGGTGGTTGGCGGGTGCTTCGGTGTGGTTTGCTTTTTCTTTCCTATCAAACATCTATCGTCCTTATCTCTCCTCCTTTTTTGTGTATGTTAGTAGTTACTCTCTAGTAACACATCTATTCTTCGGCACTTATATGACTTTATATTATTGTGTTGAAAGTGCCGTAAAATTCTTACTAAAACTAAACAGTGGAATACATCATCCTGTCAGAAAGATGAAGATACTCGTACAGTACTTGAAAGAAAAAAAAGTTACCCTTTTTGAAGATCGAAATAGGGGGCTCACGTAGCCTAGAGGTTAAGGTGTTCGCCTCCCATTCAAAGGTCCCGGGTTCGAATCCGGGAGGCGACGGAAAACTTTCTTCTCTAAAACTGTCTCCTTTCACCTCCTTTCCTGCTCTCTAGCAATGTCCTGTCGTCTGCTTTCGTCCCCACTTTCTGCCCCAACCCCTCACCTCCTTTGACCCCTCCTCGAGGCTCCTGACTACTTCTGCAGCCTTTCTATTATTGCGCCTTTGCTCCTTCTTACTGCTGTCAATCAGCCACACCCCTGATCTTCTGGTAGGAAATATCTACACCTGGTCTTCTTGGACAAGGGCAAAAGATCTCAGAGGTCCCGTGTGCAAGTTGTGCACGTTAAAGATCCCTTGGTGGTCTAAAATCGATAAGAATGGGCTCCGGCCGCCACCCGGGTAAAATTAAAAATTTCCTACCAACCGAAAATGTTTATTAATGTGCCCCGCCCGCTTATAATATGACCTTATGCAGTGGCGAGGGTCGTAAAACACCCCCCCCCCCCAAAAAAAAAGAAGATCGAAACCAAAGTCTTTTCTCTGCAACGGCGAAGAGCCGTACAGTCACACCACAGATGCCATCCAGCAGAGTGTTTTTGGGCTGAACGTACAATAAAAAAATTTTTATAAAAGAATTATGATGGGTTGATAAGTCATTCGGATACACCCCATTTTCTGTACACATAACATTATGTATGTAGTTGCTGTTCTTACAACCTTTTTACATGTACCTGTTTGTCTAGGGGGAAAGTGCAATGCAAGCAAACACGGGTTAAGAAAAAGGACCAATATTACTATTATTTGGGGCCGTCTACTAAAGACATTCGCCCGTCATCAGCTTATTTTGCGAGGTGCGACCTTGAATGATGAAATCATTATTATTATAATCAATATGTATGATTAAAGTATTCATCGTGAGCTGTTAGCTTTGCCTCTGACTCTCTCTCTCTCTTTCTGTCTGTCCATGTCTGTGCGGGTGGCTGGACGACGCCACTGGCAGGTCGTACTTCTTTTCTTTCCTTTTGCAGGTTCTGTCCCCCATCTCTCTCTCTCTCT
>NW_004797823.1:444702-454604 GCF_000002075.1 Aplysia californica
ATAACTGTGTGTTCATTGCGCGCGACCATAACGGTTTCAACTGCTTATTTCGTTATTTTAGAAACTTTCAGGATAGAGTTGGGGTGGGGACGGGGTGGGGGTGAGGGGCTCAAGCCCGTAAGCCCTTCACTACCCACCGCCACTGGGTCTTTCATTAAAAGGCCCGACGATCGCGCCATATTGCAAGCTACAATAGTCCAACAGGCCATCAGAAGTTTTTCTCAAGTTTCCTTTTTGTGCTGAGATCATGGTTAAGATTGGAAGCAAAGAGCTTTTTGTATTGAACGTTACCTCACCGCCAACTCATTTCGTAAGTTTCGACAAGACATTCCATGCCAATGGTGGAGGTGTTCCATCAGTTAGGAACAGCAGAGAATCAGAACTAAAAATTCCCAGACAAAAAGACCACTTCAAGTCAATCACACACCATTCGCACCCCTTTAAACATCACCAGGGTGCAGAATTTAGTAGAATTCATATACATGTAGTCCTTTGAGACGTCTGTCCGTAGACGATGCCTGCAGCTATGACTTTTCTTCATCTCAACGCTCCGCATTCTCAAGGCAGATCTTCATCTACGACGGTACCATTTTCCCGTTCGCGAAGCTGACATGGATCAGAGCATATTACAGCAATGTGTTCATGAATCATCGATCGTCTTGAAAAGCGTGAACATTATAACATTTGGTTCCATGGGAAAATCCTTTTTCACTTTTCAGGATATGTTTACTCCACAAATTACGCTGTCTATTTAGCAAACCCACCCCAACTCCCCATTGTCTCTATGAAAACTCCATACTGTAAGGTCTACAGTGTATGTGGCTTTGAGCACTCAAGGTTGGATGGATCCTTGTGTTTGGCCACCACTGTACATTACGAAAGACACATTGTAATGTGGAGTCCAAAGGAGGACATGCAGAGCACTGGTTCTCGGAATGTCTGAATTTTGAAAAAAGTTAAATCTGTAAGAGAAGAGCAATATTGTTTAACCTGATCCGTACGTTGTTTTACTATCGTATCCATACGACGTGGGGAACTCTGTGCCACCACTTTCCAAAGAGGAAATTCACTCGTTAATCCGATCCGTACGCTTTGCATTGGAGTCTATTGAAATGATTTTTTGAGAAATGCTGAACGTTTCAAAGAGATATTCGTACTAGAAGTATTCTAAAATGTGAAGAATACAACCCTGGGGGTACAAAATGACCCCAGGGCGTACGGATAGGGTTAGATGTTACAAGGGTGGATAAATTATATTATATTAAAAAGAAAAGGAATGAACTCCACCCCCCCAAACCCCCCCCCCCCCAAAAAAAAAAACCCAGCCATTTTATGGCTTACCTTACACGAATTTTTAAATTGGTGCACTTTGTGTTCACGGGTGGTGTTTATTAATTTTAAAAATCATTTCAGTTTTCGAAAGTAAGTTTCTTCTTTATGAATTTCATGTTTTTTAAAAATACTTTTGAATGAATAAATTATATCGGTTCCAGATTATAACACTCTTGTACAAATTTAGTGAGAGATATTCAGAAAAAAAAGTTGTTCAGTAGTTGTTGGTTTGTTGTTGTTTTTTTTGGGGGGATCACCTTGTAGATCTACTTGTGTTCTGGAGCAGCTTCGTCCTTCTGCTGACTGGGGTGTTATAATGGCACTCAGTCCGAGTTGTAACTTGCAAGCAGGGTCGAAGCAGCATGCCTCCAAATCATGATCTAAACTGTGCGTGCTTTGGATCTAAAATATCTTCCACGTTTTGGAAATTGGAGTTGAATTGCGATGGTCCGCAATGTCTGGTGTTGTCGGATTGTAAGTACATTTCTTTTTGCCCGGGTGATGTCATCTGTGTTACATTTCTTAATGTGGCGTTTGAGTTTGAGGAAGGCCTTGTACTTGTAGCGTAGAATCTCTCCTCTTTTTTTTCTTCCTCCTTCACCGAGCCCTTTATAATTTATAGGAATCATTATTTGGGAGAAGGGAATCTGGCATCACTTGGTCCGCCCATCAATATTGTGACTGTGAGGCTGTTATCGTTGGCTCGTCCCGAGACTTCCCACATTTTCTATCTTCTCCTCCCATCTGATTCCATGTAACTGTCTCCGGTGACGGAGTTTGATTCCAGTGAGCTTTGTTAAGGTGCCTGCTATTTAGAATTATGCATCCAGTGCTATATTATATCCACAGCCCATTTGGGGATCGACAAGCCGATCGTTTGTTTTTGAAGCTGCGAATCAGGTGATCGGTTTGTGCTAAGATGGTCGCTTTGCTCCTTCAATCTGGCTAACCCCGCCTACCGAACCGAACCGATCGTGCCAATGGTCAGCCCTTATAAGAGCCCATGGACAACGGCTGTTTTGGAAACCTTGATCTTTGTAGCCAGTCTGGTGTCACGCCCAGACCAGTCTCCAGTCTTCAGATAAATCAACACAGAAAATTATTTGTGTTTTTAACCCCCACCCTAAAAAATAAATAAATAAATAAATAGATAAATAATAAGAAGATAAAAATAGAAATAAAATAAAATAGAAAAACAAAAATAAATTATTTTATTGTAAAAACTTGCCAAATCTTCGTAAAAATGCTGATTTCACCACAATGCCCCCCAATAATTATTTATTGCTTCAAGCACCTGTTTCAGTAACGTAACCAACACTTTATGTAGGTTCACGCCTAAAGTTTTAGAATCATTTCAATTTGACCTCTTGTAACAGAAATGTTTTGGTTTAGTTTCTGTTCTCTGTATGCACGCCCGTTGGAGAGTGAGTCCACATGAGCGTGGCCCCGAGGACGTGCACTGATTGACCCCATGCGCAGTGTGACTTCTCTGGGCCATGTCGGTTTGAGTAATTGCGCCGTTCCCCTCGGTGCTGGGGGTCTGTCAATTGAGACAATTGCTTGAGACAACACACCAGGGGGCCGGCTGCTACCTGTTTTTATTGGTTTGCGTTGAGAACCAAACACACCGAGTCGAAAGGCAATCTGGCAGACAAATGGCTGTCAACGCCTTCTTGTTGTCAAAATCTCGTATGTGACTTCGCCATCGCCACATTATGCGAGGTGCGTCGATCAGTTCATATAGTAGATTATTTGACCAGACAGCAAGAGTTTTGAGTTTAGATCCCTCTAAGGACAGATATATCTAGGATGGTTAGGATGGCTGTGGACGTTGTAACTTAAACATTCTCCAGTCTGTCTTATTTATAGCCTATCGGAGGCAGGTGTTTAACTTTGCAAATTAAATACAGCCCCCAAAATGACTTCTATAGGAGTATCGCACACTGACTTGATATAGGTGCGAGGTATAGTATCATTAATAAAGACGGTGGTTCCGCTTCTTTCGGAACTTCATGACCTCTAATTTATGGCTAGAAACATCAGATAGCTCATTCATCCCCCCCCCCTCTCTCTCTCTCTCTCTCTCTCTCTCTCTCTCTCTCTCTCTTTCTCTCTCTCTCTCTCTCTCTCTCTCTCTCTCTCTCACACACACACACACACACACACACACACACACACACACACACACACACACATACACACACTTACACACACACGCACGCGCGCGCCTAAACGCGCACACTCTTTCTTTCCTACCTCCGCCCAACGCACGGATACAGATGACAATTTTTACTCAACAGTTTTTCCCTGCAGATATCTCTGTTTTGCACATTGAACGCTCCGCGAAGGTCGTCAGAGTTTTCCCTCATCGTGTCTCTGGAATTTTCTGGGGCGAAAAAGCAATACAATGAAGTAGAAGGGGAGGGAAGGGCTTGCGGTTGGGGAGTTGACAGGTATTCAGAGAAGTTTTTAAGTCATGCAGATGCGGAGTTGTGAACAGTTGCTGTTGTTAAGGACTGCGTGCAGCCAATGCCCTAACAGAAAGGATAACATAATTTGCGAACAGCCTCTACAGGATAACTTTTCTTCCTCTGGTCTTGGAAATTTCAGTTTTCTTTATTTTTCGAAGAGATCAGAGACTTTCGACTACATACAAGCAGCGTGAAGTAAGGACCGCCTTGCTTAGACCTCAGAGACAAGTGCTGACCATCTCGTAGGGAAAGACAATCTTTTATTAATTCAAAAATATCATTTTAATATCATTTGACATAAAACAATGACTTCTAGGAATTATACATAATTTATCCATTGAAAAGGGTTCGATGATAGTTTATTGTTGGGGTTTTTTGGTGATCACAAAAGGGTTTTAATTTAAAATCAGGAATTCATCCCATGGTTTCAAAACTGTTGAATGTGTATTGCGAAACTTAAAGATATTTTTCTCACACTTTTTATAAAAAACAAAATAGCAGCTGTACTCAGGTTGTGGTAAAAGTTTCGTTATAACAGACTCCATGAACCTTTGGACAATCGTCGGAGCTGGTGCCTGTCGTTGACCTGATGTCCCTGCTGGACCTGCATGTAGGATAATCCTATACCAGACGCAGAAGTAACGACTTGTGCCGCACTTAGCTTGGAGCAGAACAGACAGTCGTAAGTAAAAGAAAAACAATGAGATGATCTTCCTTAAAGACTAGTTTGGATTTGGGCAAGTGTTTGGAAATTCATCTCGGTTTTTGTTGTTGGGTTGTTTTTTTCTTCTCAACCTGTCATAGCTTTATTTTCCTTTCGTTTTCTGATAATCACAGTTCAGTTCGGAAAATAACTGTATCCATAAACGATTGAAATACTCCTACTGATGTTCTGTTGTCATTCAATTATTGCGATAAGCGTACAGAACTGCTAGTTGACTCCAGTGTACAAATAATTTGTATTCTTCAAAATACTGGCAAAATCATAACTCTGTCCGATATGGTTTCACCACCTATACTGAAACGGAGGACAATCCATTCAACACACCGTGGCTTTACTCTTCTTTTTTTTACTTGAATTTTTTTTAAAATTAAGGGCGTATCTATTATTGTGCAAACAAATGCTAATTGATAACCCCCCCCCCCCCACCCCATCCCCCTCCGACAGCTCTTTCGAGGTGCCTAACAGTTGAAGTTTAGGTGTTCAAGGCTAAAAATATCGTCTGTGTAAGAAGAAAGAGACCACGGTATAAAAGATTAAAAGATTGGTTTTCAAAGCAGGAAGATTATCAGTTATTACTCATTCGTTCTCCTTTTAACCTTGCTGTTCCTGCTCCCTGCCTTTGCTGAAAAGTATTCCTTCGTGACTCATAATAAATTATTAGTCTTCACCGAGGTTGTTGACTGAATGAATATTTCTGGCCTACAGAACTGGCAATATTTGTTCATACCCCCAACACAGCGTATATACAGACCAGAGTTATTAGTTTTCATAGTTCTCCACTCCCTAGGCTCAATTCAGTTACAAGTAGTCTTGAAAAACATGGGCCTCGGCGCGTTTGATAATCATAACCTTAGGCCTACCAATTAAACAACGCCGGCCACATTTTTCGCTTATTTTTACGTGATCTATTCAAGGAACAGTTTCAGATAGCAGTGAGAAGAGGACCGTTATAAACTAAAAATGCTCGCCCTGGATTGTGAACTCAAGGCGGTAGCAACGTGCTTCTTTGGAAATTTTCATGATTTTGGCCTTTGTCGTTTTCGAGCAGTGTTACTTAACGATCAAAGAACGTGAAATTCGTTTTAATAAAAGAATAATAGGGCCCTAGAAATGGCGCAGCAAAATTAAAGCTTGGGAACCCTTACCGAAAAAAAAACCCAAGACGTATAGAACAATAATGATAGTTTGATACTTGATCTTCTCCTTTCATTAGCGTTAGATATAATTCGAATGCCCTACAGGACATTTGTATATATTTCAAAGACCTAGCACGTTATCCTGAGGTTGAAGAATAGAAGACTTTCTAAAAACTCGGAAGAGATAAGGCAAGGGCACTCCAAACTAAATATAGGGCAATTTGTTTCCTGTGTGTTTTTACACTCCCATCATAGTAAGTGGTTATATTTCCTGCTAGCTAGTGAACAGTGAACACATTTATTGTTACTCTCTCGCTCAAAAATGTCGTGAGGACAAAGGAAGTGTGTGTGTGTGTGTGTGTGTGTGTGTGTGTGTGTGTGTGTGTGTGTGTGTGTGTGTGTGTGTGTGTGAGAGAGAGAGAGAGAGAGAGAGAGAGAGAGAGAGAGAGAGAGAGAGAGAGAGAGAGAGAGAGAGAAGGGAGGGGGTGGGGGAGGCGGGGAGGGTACTTGTAACTTTGCTTCCGTTATGGTGATATCTGGGAAATAATCTGCCTTGGGCTTTCTGGTAGATCTTTGAGCTGTTTTTGTTTGTAAAGAGCAGGTTAAACTGTTTTTTACATCTATAAAAAAAAGTCTTGTGTTTAAAAATCTAGGCTGATCGCATTCCAAAGTGACAAGTTATATAATTATGACTCAAGACCGTTCTGGTCTCGTCTTGTTTGTCTAAGAACAGGCGAGGGAAGAAGTACATGTTAGAGGGTTTTTTTTCAATATACTATACTATTACACCTATTTACTCTACCAGTCAAACTTCCGACCCCTCTGTGCCGACTAATCATAAACTCCATTCTACTTTCGTCTCCACTGAGTTACTTTCTCAGATACCAAGCTTTGCCTCCACAATTCCGCTACCCTGTTCAAGTTCAAATATTGTTTCCAAGAATTCCCGAGAAGCTGTCCTGTGAAGGTCATCGATCAAAGGTCGGAGCTTGTTCTGTGAGGGTCATCAATCCAAAGTTAGAGGTCACGACCCCGCCCTGGCGTTCTTCTCCTCCTCCTCCTCAAAGTGTTCCAGGATGTCGCGTGCACGGGAGCGTTGCGTGGTCTGTCTCATCGTGGTGCTCACTCTGACTGGAGCCGCGCAGTTACATTTCTTGCTACTGAACATGGCGCCTGAGAGACACCCGTGTGCTCACATCGCTGGAATCAACTGGGTGAGAGGTTTTCTTGAATCTTTTTTTGTTTGTTTTGTTTTGCTTTTCCATTTTTAATGGAAGTTTCCCATCTTACTAGATACGGACAAACGGAGATATAGTGGTTAGGTTAAGTTTTATGCTGAACTTGCTCGATGTTAAATGGCCTAGCAATACAACAAAAAATGCCGCCGTCAAACTTAATGAAAATAGAGCGCAAATTCAAGTTACTCATTAATATCCTGTCAAATCGCAACGTTTTGGTGGCGAAGCACTTGATTCTAAGTGTAAGACGGAAAACCAGGCTCGGGTGAAATATTTTCCAGAGTAGACAAAAAAAAAGAAAGGAAAAAGAAAAATAGCACAAAAAGCCACAACTTATACCCCACTCAGAATCGGACTCAAAACAATGCCTCTTAGACGTTTTAGCAAATAACAGTATATTAAGTGTGTTCGCGAAGGCGTGGGTATACATGTATTAGGCGAAAACAGCACCTGGACTTAGTTATCGGTTGCTTCTATAAATACATTATTATTTATCATTAATGGTGAAGTGATTGGTGTTTTTACTTCGTTGTGTCTTATACGGGGTGCTCATTGTGGGGTCGGGTCTGGTCGGAGCGGTTTGCCAGCCTGATTGAGGGAGCAAAGCGGATATTGTGGCACAAGCCGAATGTGACCGACTCGTCGCCTCAAAAACAGACACGAAAGTTTTCAGGCGACGAGTAGGGCGATCCCCCCCGACCCGACCCGACCCGACCCGACCCGATCCCATTTTCATTTGTAATGGGTACCCCGTGTGAGGGAATGAACGTTTAAGTCGTTGTTCATCCGAGTTTGTGTACAGTGTGGGTAAAGTGTGCACACGCGTGAGCGTGCCTACAGGCGAGCGCCTACATGCGCGCGTGCGTGTGTGTGTGTGTGTGTGTGTGTTTATGTGTGTGGGTGTGTGTACGTGTGTGTATGCTCGCATGTGTGTGTGTGTGTGCGTGAGTGTGTATGTATGTTTGTATGTGTATGGACAGAATAAGTGAGTTATGAGGAAGTGCCTGCTTTGACCAAGGTTCTGTCACTGCACCTATTTGAAAAGCTTTCTTCTACTAACAAATTAAATATACTGTAGGTAACTATGACATAGAGCGATACTGACATCTTCTGAGAACGTCTATTGTTTTTAAAAACAAAAGCAATCCCCTAAAGGAAACTTATCGTGTATTGCTAAGAACAAACTTCCCGATTCCCTTCCCCAGACACGTGACCCCTACAACTGCTCACGCCACATGCTGTGTGTCGCCGGCCAATCCCTGACCATGCCCCCATGTCCTCGCGGTCACGTGTGGTCAGTAGTTGCTGTGAGGTGCGTGCGAATAGACTCCCCGCTCAACGACTGCCCGCCACTGCAACCAGGAAGTTCCCAGCGCCATGGTGTGATGGGTTCTCGCAGACACAAGAACAGGAACTCAGTTTATCATGGCCTGACACCAAAAGTCAGGACAACACATGTTTTATCTGAGATGGATCTCAATCTAATAGAGGGTAAGAATAGCGAGAAGATGGTGAGGATTATATATTTATATCTATTATATATTTGGCAACTTGGAATCACATGTGTCACTTTTCCCATAAAACTTCGACAGCTACAGAGTTGAAAGTTGGCAAGTACCTACAAAAAGATAGACAGGTCGCCATGACAGGAGCCCGATTTTTTTGTTTGTACATTTCCTGAATTTAGAAAAATATATTTGGCAAGAAAGTTCCCGTCCTTCTTTGGCCTTTGTGATTATTCAAAAGAGAAACGAAACAAACTGCGAAGCTGTCCTTCACAACGGAAGTGCTGAAAGTGATATTTCGCGAAGTGCATTTTGTTTTGAGAGTATAGATCTAGACTTTCTTATCTTTTGCTCTTCTCAAGATTTATTCCTCCATTCCAATAGATTGTAAATATAGTAGGCCAGTGACTTTTAGCTGATGTTAATGCACCGATCATTCCTGTCATCAAAAGGGGGCCGAGCTAGTATATTAGAGAGAGAGAGAGAGAGAGAGAGAGAGAGAGAGAGAGAGAGACGGGGGGGGGGGGGGGGGGAGAAAAAGAGACAGAGAGATGATTGTCATGATAATGATTTTAAAGGCTCTATATGTCTTGAATACAGAATGCCCAGTCTTTAAACCCAAATCTCCCATAACAGTGGATGTGACCATGATGTGTCTTATGGTACGTTCTTTCCTCTTTTCGACCCGTGGTCCACAGAGCTGTTTCCCAGCCACCCGTGCACGTTCCTGAAGGGGGAACTACTCCTGCCCCACCCACACGCCTGCCACTGGTTCTATAACTGCTCACTCTCGCCGCTCGATCGCCGCTGGGACTTGGAGGAGCCTCTGACGCTCGAGTGTCCATACCCACAGCTCTTCTCGCTCTCAGTCCGCGCGTGCCGTCCTTACAAGGAGGTCATCTGTGGGGACAGGCCTGAATACAAGGCGCCTTGTAAGGGACTGTAATTTTTTACTTTTTTTTCGGGGGCAGACATGCGTATACACACACAAACACATGGACACACACAAGCACATGGACACACACACACGCACACACACACACACACACACACACACACACACACATACACACACGCACGTGCGCGCGCGCCTACAGGCACACCACACGCACACGAATACACACACAAGCACACTCACACAAAAACGTAAACACACTCACACACACGCACACGCGCGCTCTTACCAGCCGGTCTGGAATACGTTTTTACGCTCTTAAGCACCAAGCGTTGAGAAGGATGCCCGCACTCTTTAAGTCTAAGTAACAGCGGTACAAGGTTTTCCCACACCTGATCCTAAACGTGAGCGCTTTCGGAACGTTGAGAAACCAGGAGCGCTATAGTGTGTGTGTGTGTGTGTGTGTGTGCGCGGTTTTGAATCCTGTGATGTTGGACTGAGCGTGATATTGCTGTTGAAATTCGTGTGTTTTAGTTTAAGGAGATAAAGTTCCTGCGAATATATGATTCACTCGTATTCAGGTATGGCAAACAACTTTTCC